>NW_012103699.1:827316-828522 GCF_000951045.1 Mandrillus leucophaeus
AAAAAAGAAATTAGCTGGGTGTGATGGCTCATGCCTGTAAGTTCCAGCTACACAGGAGGATGAGTCAGGAGGATCTCTTGGGCCCAGGAGTTTGAGGCCTCAGTGAGCCATGATTGCACCACTGCACTCCAGCCTGGGTGACAGAGCGAGACTCTGTCTCCAACACACAAACATAAAAGCTTGCAAGCAAACAATTAAACAAACAAAAAACTCAAGTAAATCTCAGTGTACAAACATCATAAAAGTTGAAAAAACACTGCCAGGCATCCTTTTAGCAAATGACATAGTCCAGGTCCTGTTGACAGAATGTTATGTAATAAAGTCCTTCTGGTGGGATGGCTAACTGGATGAGAACACCATATTCCCTTTAGGTCTATGGAAATACATCATTTATCCATCAAATTTTGAGTCTGAGAAATGTGTTGATGATATTGTCATCTGTAGATGTACAGTCTGAGATCTCACTTACATGGTCAATTTCATCATCGTCATTAGTATCTAGACACCAGCTATCTCTTTGCTTTCTCCTTCAAATTCATCTAACGGTTGTGAAACTTCTTCCTACATATTTTTTCTCTTTGCCATTATAGACTGATAGTAAAAATTTCTGAATTTTCAACTGCATTCAATGCAAGCAAAAAGCAGGCTATAGAGATAGTGTCTCTAGTCCTCTTTATACCTTCTCGAAGATGATGCCATACTTCTGCCAAGGCCATAGGGAAACTGACAATCATGGCAGTGTAATGATTAATCTCACGATCACATCATTCTTCTAATCTAGGTCATTCTGCCATTCTTTTTCTAAAAGTATAGTTTGAAATAATTCATGAGTAATGACGAAATAGCAAAAATGTTTCAAGATACAGAAAAAATAAGAACCCTAAACCCCTCAGATGTAACTTAGATGTATATGAGGGTCCGGTGGGTGCATACGGTAATTGCAATTAGAGTGAGTCTTATTTTTTTAGGAAAAATAAGTAATTACTTTTTTTCCCGTGGAAACCCTTTAAAAATAATGAAAATCAAGTAATATGAATCCTTATGAATACAACTTCTCAAAAAAAAAACCTCATAAATTGAAATTAGATCCAACATATCCCAATGAGAGTTGGTTTTCTCCCATATTTTGACTCATGTATAATTTTTTAAACCTTTCTGTAAATGGAAACATGCTTTTCCCTTTTGAGTGATATATGATAAAGAAGT
>NW_012103699.1:831862-833081 GCF_000951045.1 Mandrillus leucophaeus
AAAAAGCTAATAAAGTAACTCCTCTTCGAGCCCTCTTGGAGAGTAAAGGACTATCACTCTGCACCTATCTTTTAAAGTAGAGCCGCCTCGGGGATCACAGCCCTTAGGGATCATAGCCCGTTCTCTTCCCTCTCACCCCAGTCCTCTGGTAGGGCTTCTCTCAGAGGGCAGGCTTTTTAATGCTTTTAACTTTTTCCTAAAAAAGGGGAAAAGCCTCCATAAATTTAATCTTAGCTAACTAGTAATATGGTTTGGCTTTCTGTCTTTTTACCTTCCAGACATGTTTAAAGCGTTCTATAGAAGTCTCCAGTCCTGTGTAATAACCTGCCCCCAAAGATTCTATGTTCAAACGAATTTTGGACATCTTGTATGTTAAAGGTTTAGAGAAGTCCTGTAGTTAAAAAAATTTTTGTTCTGTTTTAGTCAACATTTCTCAAACATATTTGACCACAGTGTTCTGCAGAACACATTTTGGGAAATTTCTGCTTATATAACCCTCAGTTTATCAGAAAGAAAACAGACATTTCCATTTACCATCTAGATGCAATGGACCCTATAAATATTTTTCAGTCATTTTACATATAGTTTGTAGAAATAAAAATAAAAGGAGAGTGAAAAAACCTCTGCTAGAAATTCAGACACCAGAATTTAAACACACCAAGTCCAGTGTTTTTAAAATTCTATGTTTTCTTGATTTTGAAGGTGTGTATAACTCACAGTGAACAATACTCTCCAAAGGCAACCAGCTGCTCATCAGCTGCCATGCATGAATCTGGAACATCCATCTTAGATATAGTGATTCAGATTTCAAACCCATCTCTAATTAAAGTTCACACTTACCATTGCTTCTGCCTCTTCTCGTACTTGCACTGTCAAAATACATAAAACAAATTTGAAGCCTTCAAAAACAGTTTTGTTAAAGAGAGGATGACCATCTTCTTTGCTTCATAATTGCAGAGCATTTTCGTTTTTAGATTTGTAAACACCATTTAAGATGATCAAACCACCAGGCTTTTTATTTCCTTCCAGTGACCTTTGTATACACACTTGCCTTCAACATCTGTTCACGTAACAAAACATTCAAGTAAATTTCAGGCTGGGTGCAGTGGCTCACGCCTGTAGTCATAGCACATTGAGAGGCTGAAGCGGGAGGATCACTTGAGGCCAGGAGTTCAAGACCAGCCTGGGCACCATAGAGAGACCCTGTCTCTACAAAAAA
>NW_012103699.1:834382-851833 GCF_000951045.1 Mandrillus leucophaeus
TGCTCAGACTGGGCTTGAATTCCTGGGCTCAAGCAATTCTCCCACCTCGGCCTCTCAAAGTGCTGGGATTACAGGCATGAGCCACTGCGCCTGGCCTAGAATGGTGTATTCTTAATTCATGTATTGAAAGTGTATTTTTGGACAGTCTTTAAAATATTCACGATATTTGTCTTTTTTCCCTCTTAAGTGACACATGTCACTAAGTGGATTTGAGATATGTAAGAAAAGTGTGATTCATAGAGATAAAGTAAAAAAGGCAAAAAGTAAAAATAAAGTAAAAAAAAAGCAAAAAAGTTTGATTTTTTAAACCAAATATACATATTTTATAATATTATAGCATATAAAAACATGTAACATATATATGTTATAACACATGAAAATCAGCAACTGTTTTTATTTTCCTGACATTTGGAATGCTTATATTTGAGACTTAAATATGTCTATTTTTATAATTTCTGACATTTTATTTCTTTTTTTTTGAGACCAAGTCTCACTCTGTCACCCAGGCTGGAGTGCAGTGGTGCAATCCTAGCTCACTTCAAGAAATCACTTGAACTCCCCCTCCTGGGTTTAAGCAATTCTCCTGCCTCAGCCTCCCGAGTAGCTGGGGTTACAGGCATGCGCCCTCATGCTGGGCTAATTTTTGTAATGTTGGTTGAGATGGGGTTTCGATCAACTCCTGACCTCATGATCCGCGCACTTCAGCCTCCCAAAGTGTTGGGATTACAGGTGTGAGCCATCTGACATTTTATTTCTAATAAACATAATCCAACAGGAGATTTCAGCTGTTCTTTTCAAATAATACATTATCGTATATGGATTTTTTTCACCCATAAATAAAAAGCCAAATTAGATAGAATCACCAATATATACATTTTTTTTCTTTCAACGTACATTTTTGAAGTACCAAAACTCTGGGTCTGGTGAAAATAATCTTCAGATAAATGTGCTGAATGATTACCATTTTGTTTTTTGTTTTTATTTTTTTAGAAACAGGGTCTCACTCTGCTGCCCAGTCTGGCTAGTTTATTTTTAATTTTTTGTAGCAATGGGGGGGGGTCTCACTATGTTGCCCAGGCTGGTCTCGAACTCCTGGCCTCAAATGATCCTCCCACTTCAGCCTTTCAAAGTGCTGAGATTACAGGCATAAGGCACAGTGTGCAGCTCATTTTTTGCTTGTTGTGAAGTTCCTGTATTTCATCATCAGGGTTCTTATCCTTCTTGTCTTCAGCCGGTGCTCCACCGTGGATGTAAAATAAGCAATATATGACAAAGACTAACTCAATGAAAGACTGTCTAAGGTCAGATCCACTGAGGGTCACAGGGAGTGAGTGGCTGAGTCACCAGTATGCTCACTCGTTTCTGCAAACAGTCACACAACGGGGACATTCTTAAACAGTTCTGTTTCAGAGGCGGATACTTTAAATAATAATTTTGTTTGAGTTAAAAAATAGAAATAGGGCTGGGCATGGTGGCTCATGCCTGAGATCCCAGCACTTTGGGAGACTGGGGTAGGGCAATTGCTTGAGCCCAGGAGTTCAAGATCAGCCTGGGCAACATAGTGAGACTCCATCTCTACAAAATATAAAAATAAAAAAATTGGCTGGGTGAAGCGGCTCACGCCTGTAATCCCAGCACTTTGGGAGGCCGAGGCAGGTGGAACATGAGGTCAGGAGATCGAGACCATCCTGACTAACACGGTGAAACCCCGTCTTTACTAAAAATACAAAAAATTAGCCAGGCGTGGTGTCAGGCGCCTGTAGTCCCAGCTACTCAGGAGGCTGAGGCAGGCGAATTGCTTGAACGCAGGAGGTGGAGGTCGCAGTGAACCGAGATCATGCCACTGTACTCCAGCCTGGGCAACAGAGAGAGATTCCGTCTCAAAAATAAAAATAAAAAAATAAAAAAAAATTAACTAGGTGTGGTGGCCCGTGCCTGTAGTCCTAGCTACTAAGGAGACTGAGTGGAAGGATTGCTTGAGAGCCTGGGAGGTTGAGACCGCAGTGAGCTGTGATCACACCACTGCACTCCAGCCTTTAAAAAAAAAAAAAAAAAGGAGAGAAATGGACACAAAATACTCTTAGTTTTTTTAGTGATTAAAACCCTTGGGTCACTTTGTTGTTGTTGTTAGAGATGGGGTCTCGGTATGTTGCCCAGGCTAGAGTGAAGAGGTTATTCACAGGTGTGACCATGGTACACTATGGCCTCCAATTCCCACCCCAGCCTCCTGAGTAGCTGGGCTTATAGTGTGTACCACCATACCTGGCTTCTGGATCACTTTTGAGAGATTTTGGAGTGTCACCGGCTGAGGGACCTCAGTGCTGGCCATGGTCTCTGGTTCTGTGGGGCAAGCCTGACTCATTCTTCCTCTTTGAGGCTCCTTTGCATAGATTCCTTGCATACATCACTTTTTCATTTTCTATAGCTCAAAACAGATTTCAGTTCCCAAGACTGTAACTCAGGGTATGTGCATTTACATTTAGTTTGGGATATGCTAATGTGGTCAGCAGCACATTTCTAGAAAATTGCTCCCAATGACTGCTACTGCAGGGTTAAAGTTCTGATGTGATGTTGACCCTCACTGGCTGTGGGCGGGGAGGCTGACATTTTCATCCTCATCCCCAGGATCTTGGAGGAGTGTCCCCTGTGGGTATGGTAGCCTCTGGGGCCCTGAGCTGCTGACAGCGGATGAGAGGTGGAGTGAGCCTCAGGGGCAGTCGTTGTCACACAGAGCCTGGAGAAAGCATTAGGGAGGAGCTTCAGCTCTGGCATCTCCTCTTATCAGAGTTCCTCTGGGCCAGTCGGCGCACGTGTCACTTTCTTGCCTGGTCAGTCAGGCCTGCATAGACACATCCCCGGCCCCTTTCCTTTGGAGCTGTGGTGTAAGCCCAGGATCAGTTTCCATCCATGGCCAACAGGGTCTTCCCCAGCCACTGGCCCCAGCAGAAGGCCATCCCTCTAATCCCCTGCTCTTGGAAAACATCGCAGAGGTGGATGTGCTTTGCTGGGTCAGCAGTTCCAATAACAGTACTGAGCCATGAACCCAAGGGCGAGCAGGAAAGAAAAGAGGATGGAAGAAAGACAAAGAGGAAACAGTGTGGAAAGAGAAAAGAAAATTGAGTGAGGGGAAATGTGTAGAAAGATGAAAGGAAAATCAACGTGCCTCGTGGGATGAGTCCTGTGCTGGTGGCAGTGCCTCTCTCATTGGGCGCTGTCACTCCCAGACTGGACTCTCTGTTTTGCACAGTGAAGATCAGGCAGAATGTGAGTGGCATAGCAAGTGAGAGCCTGCTGACGTGGCGTGCTCTGGGGGATCAATGCCCATGAAAGAGAAATGTGACTACATTAGAAGCTCTGCAGAGGCAGATACTCAAAGCGTGTTCATTCCCATACCCCAGTGCCCAGGAACAGTGCCTGACACGTCCTAAGCACATGATAAATATCTGTTGAATTAAATCGAATGTTAGGTGAATGCTGAAGAATGAAGTTGGACCTGCTGTTGTCCTTGCATTCTCATGGATCTAAAGGTGAGTCCCTCTATTCCTCTAGGCTCCCATATTTAGAGACTACAGCTCCATGTCTACCCTTGACTTGGAACGATTCTCCCCCAATAATGAAGACACACCCGGGGCAGCATGGGAGGAGCTAGCTGCAGCCAGGTCGGTGGACTAGGCCCGATACAGGACAGACAGTATATGGTGTCGCTGGGAGTGTACCTTTTGGGTTGCTAGCATGCGAGCCCTGGAGGGAGGGGGATGGAGATCTAGAATAATGGCCCTGTGCCTTGGACCTATGCAGTACTTAAATCTTCATTCTGTTGTAAAGTAGGTGGGGTTAATATTTCTCAGGCGAATTGTCTCCCTCACGGGGAAGCAGAGCTTGGGCATCACGTGCTGGGCGCTGTGGGTTTCAGCTCTCCTGCTGTGCTGAGTTGGGTGCTGGCTCCTATGCTGGGAGCCCTGGTGTAGACTGGGGAGGGGACGGGGCAGCTGGAGTGCTCTAGCCATGTTTCTGCTATTTTCCACCATAACGCTGATGGGAGCAGGGCTGTTGTAGCAGTTCCTGGACAAAGGTAGGCAGGAGTCTCAGGATCTCTAGGATGCAGAACAGGTTTATTCCCCTAGGGCTCTGTCCATGAGCAGACCAAGAACCTTCCCAAATGACAGTGGTCACACTATTTAGTCTGAAACTGCTTTTTTCCAAAAAGCCCGATTCCTTGTATAAAGTCAAATCAGCAAAATCCCACTTGGACCAGGCTGCATACTTGGCATTTGCAGCCTCTCCCTATTGATGAATTCAACCTAACTACATGTTTTGAACACATTCTACATTCAGGGATGCCATGAACAGATGTGCAGGTTGTGCACTGCACAAAGGTGCTTGGCTTAGCCAGGAGTGTGGAGTGTGTGGGGGGAGTGGAAGGTGCATGGGTGCTGAAATACAGATTGTGCTCCTCTGTTGGATGTGCTCTGAGGGTTGCCTCCACTAGGAAAGAGGTGACTTTTTCTTCACACAAGGGCATAGCTCCACAGAGCTGTCATGCAGGCTGGTAGGCACTCAACATGTGAGGGGGCCCCAACTCTTTTCCCTAGGTGTGTGGGTGTTGGGGATATGATAGAGAGGAAGACAGATCTCCTTCCCTCCAATTGCAAACAGACTCCTAGAAAGACAGGCACCTAAACCAACAATTGCAATCATACCACTTCTCCTTTCTTTTCCTGTAATATTCCTTTCTGGTTTGTTGGAATGGTAGCCAGCTGTTAGCAACCTTGAAAAGGCTACAGTGCTGTTAGGGAGGACCGACAGTCTCTGTGGAGGAAGTTTCCCCTTGCTCCCCTGTGGCAGGAATGTTCAGTAGAAGCCCAGCTGAGGGACTCAGCAAGGGGTCCTTTCATCCCATAGCCTTGTCCCCTACTGATGTGAAGTCATCCCAAACAGGCACAAGTGGGACAGGATACTGAATCCCAGCTCCGGCCATTGGAAACAAACATTGTAACAGAGGACAGGTAACACCGGACAGCTCCCAGCCTGAAAGGAAACCCAGTCAGCAGAACTTTCGTTCATCAAACTAAAAGGGACGTTGTAGGTGTGTCTGTGAACATATTGCTTCCAGGCCAAGGCAGCTGCTCTGTTGGCCCCAACCCCATGGACAAGGAGGATGTGAGCTGGGAGGTTTCAGGGCTGGCATCCAGACTACTGGTCCTTGCTTCTACCTGGAGCTGTGCATCGGGTGGGCACTGATCCAGATACCAGCCCGGCCAGGACAGCCAGGAGAGGTGTGGCAGCCCCACCCCAAACCCGAGTGGGTGGGTCAGGCTCTGTGGGCACATGAGCCATCAGCCAGCCTGGCAAGACACTGGTCAGGAGTCACCTACTGGGGACCTGAGGGGCTGCAGGGACCTCCTGACCCAGCACCCTAGAATGCAAAGTCTGTCAAAGACCGAATTCCTATAAGCTTTTTTTTTTTTTTTGACTGAGTCTGGCTCTGTCACCCAGGCTGGAGTGCAGTGGCGCGATCTCGGCTCACTGCAAGCTCCGCCTCCCGGGTTCACGCCATTCTCCTGCCTCAGCCTCCCGAGTAGCTGGGACTACGGTGCCCGCCACCACGCCCAGCTAATTTTTTTGTATTTTTAGTAGAGATGGGGTTTCACCATGTTAGCCAGGATGGTCTCCATCTCCTGACCTCGTGATCCGCCCGCCTCGGTCTCCCAAAGTGCTGGGATTACAGGTCTGAGCCACCGCGCCCGGCTGATTTCCTCTAAGTTTTTTATCTCCCATCATCCCCAGTAAAGAAGGAGGGAAAATGTCTTAGCTTGAGCTGTTGTAACAAAGTACCAGAGCCTGGTGGCTTATAAACAACACACAGTTCTTCCTCACGGTTCTGGAGACTGGGGGTCTGAGATCTGGGTGCCAGCATGGTTGGGTTCCGGTGAGGGCCTCTTCCGGACTGCAGATGGCACATTCTAGCTGTGTCCCCGCATGGTGGGAAGAGAGTGAGACTCTTCTCTGGGGTCCCTTTGATAAGGGCACTAATCCCACTCACAGGGGCTCCAACCTCAGGACCCAATCACCTCCCAAGGGCCCCACCTCCTAATGCCATTCATTGCCTTGGGAGTTGGGTTTTTTTCAACATAGGAATTTTGGTTGGGCTGTAAGGAGCATAAACATTCAGTCCATAACAGAAAGGAAGTCAGCATGGATGAAATGTAACTGCTCTTTCACTTAATTCTCACAGCAAACCGGCAAGGGAGGCAACGTGACTCTTCCTATTTTACAGAGGAACAAAATGGGTTCAAGAGGTGAAGGCAGGAGTCTCAGGATTAGAGAGTTAACCAAAGTAGAGTTGGGGGCCCAACCTAGCGGGTAGATGCCAGGCCCAGCTGTCCCTGCAGAGAGCAGGCAGTGACCTCCTCTGATGGGGCCAAATCCCCTTTTCTCCTTGGTCCGAAGAAGGTGGACGATGAAGAAATAATAGCACACGCTCTTCACCCTTCCAGGCTCAAGCCAAGGTCCACCTCTTCCATGACGTCATCCCTGATCCCCTAGTTCTGAATAACTGCTCAGCCCTCCACACTGCCATACATTTTAGCAGCCACTTTTATCCCGCTTTGCCTACCAAAGAGTGAAGGACCCAACTGCCCCTTCTTCAGGACAGGGTCAGCAGTCTCTGTAACCCCTCAGTCTCTGGGACGCTGCCCTGCCCTTATTAGGAGTGGAGCAGTGTAGTAACAAGGGGATTATGTGCTGGCTGCTGGACTCTGGTGGGCAGAGAATAGAGCCAAGGCTGCCAGGTGTGTGCACACCTGTGCCACGGGCCTGCCCCGGGAGCTGATTACAGTGTCGGTGAGGAGATGTATCCCCATGAAGGGAAAATCCATCAGATGATAACTACTGTTTTGAGATATTAACTCTCCCAAGCTAATTAGTTCCTCCCAAGCCCACCTGGGGTTTCTGAAACTTCTGGTTGCCTCCGCTGCTGGCATTTTCACTGAGGGAGGGGCACAGTGTGGAGGGGGAGAGCTGGGGGAAATATTCTCAGCTTCGTCCCGAGCATCTAAGCTATATTCTCTGTGGATTCCCTTCTTCCTGCCTATTGGTAATCCATCATTTTCTTTCCGGTAGATAAATAGCTATTCTCTGACACCAACCCACATTTTCTGTCCATTTCTGCTCCCCATAGTCATGGCATAAACCTGCACTCCCAAGCCGTAGCTTCGTTCTTGATGTGTGAAGTCATCCTTCAGAATTCTAAGGGAAATCTCTTTCTCAGTGCAGCCTGGCTTTTGCAAACCAAAAGTGCTTTGGTTTTCAGACTGTTTATTGTTTCTGCTAGAGATAGACAAAGCCTACTTGAAAGCTGGGAAATGAAGAACCTGAAGTTGGTGTGCACAGTGGGTGGAAAGTGATCCTGCCCCCCGAACCTTGGGGGCTGGGCTCAGGCAGGCTTGTCACCAGCCATCCTAGGGCCACCATTCATCTCAGGCTTCATAAATGTGTTCATAAATGTGAACAGACTCAGTAAATGTGACAATCATCTGAGCGGTAGTGTTCTGAGGAAGGGGAACGTTTTTCTGAATTTGCAAATGAGCCCACGGGGGTCTTTGATAAGGGGTACAAGGAAGTAGAGGAGACAGCAGCTTTTAATGCCGACTGACATCCCACTATAATGAAGCAACATGGTGGACACACAGGCAAGGACAAGGACGGGGTTGCAGTTGCTGCAGAGTCAGGCAAGGTTGCCACAGGGAGGGAGGGACTGGAATTTGGCTTCGACGAGGCGTTGAATGGGCAGATCAGAGGGAGAGGCATTTTAAATAAGATGATGGCGGGGACACAGGTATGAGGGATGGACGTTCATGCAGTGGCAGGGGACAGTGTGATGGTGTTGAGGTGTGGTGTTGGAGAATAAGAGAAGAGTGGGTTGGTGGATTTGGGTCCTTGAAGGCCAGACTGAGAGGTGGTTCAGTGGGCAGTGAAGGACCCTGGAGAAGGAGAGCAGCCTTCCAGAGGGAAGCGGAGGGCAGGGTAGAGGTGAGGCAGAGGGCAGGGTAGAGGCGAGGCGGAGGGCAGGGTAGAGGCGAGGCGGAGGGCAGGGTAGAGGTGAGGCGGAGGGCAGGGTAGAGGTGAGGCAGCAGACACCCGGACAGAGTCTGGAGAGGAGGCCCTTCTGGGCTGAGGCTGGGCCAGGTGGAGGGCAGTGGGTGTGAGGAGGAGGAGGTCAGAATGAGGAGATATTCAGAAGGGGAATCAACAGGACTCCGGGGTTCCTTGGAGACAGCGAGGCTTCACATCTGTGTGGCTGGAAGCTGATCAGCCTTCACCAGAAAGGGGGGCCGTGAGGAGATCCTGTTGAGGACACATTGGTGGGACTTTAGGGGTGCGATATCCAGTAGGCAGCTGACTTTGAGAACCTGGAGACTGCAGCGGGGTCAGTGCCGCATGCCTGTCCAGGGGCCCACCCAGGCCGGAGGTGAGGCCTCGGGGGACAGAGGCACCTGGAAAAAAGTGCGGAGCAGATGTGACCCGGGAAAGCCTGTGGCGGAGGCCACTCCACCCAAGAACCAAAGAGCTTTGGAAAGGAAGCATTGCAGTGGCCATATGTGCCTCTCTGAACTTGTGCAATGGGCTGGTGATTCCTCATTGTTCTGTGATGTTGGTTTCAGTTTTGTAATGAGTTTTCATGAAAATAATGAGCATAGTGAAAGCCCACATCCCTCTCAAAGTAGCAGAATGGAAAATAGAACTCTGAAGAACTAGCTCTCTTGACATTCTGAGGCCCAGATATTTTTCTCGGGGTTGTAGAACAACCTCGAACCTGCGTGTCTCCCTGGCCCCACTGGACACCTGCCCCTGGACCTTTCTACCATCTAGGGGGTGACGCACCTGAGTGAAGATTCTCCATGCAGCACCGGGGATTTCTGCTATTGTGAACTTTTTAACAGGTGTTCTCGGGATGATGATTTTTCGGGTGTACCCCCCACCGGCAGCAGTTGCGTTTCTGGGCTTGAGATTCAAGGCATGACTGAGCAGGTGGGAGATGATGCCACGCATTTTTTGGCATGAGGTCTCTTTCAAGTAAACGAAGAGGCGTTTTCGGAAACACTGCAGAGAGAGAAATGTGAGCACATATTTTTTTGCTCTGGCCACCACGATTCTTTTGCATCTCGTCACCATTTCCCTGCACTCCATGGCACCCCCTTCCCCAAGCTCCCGGGCCCACTAATTGTGAGATCAACGAAAAGCATTAGCTGTGGACTCAGCACACTTCCTCCCCTGAGCGCTCCCGACAGCCAGCAGAAATCAATAAATTAGGATAAAGAAAATGACATTTAGCTTTGTCTGGGCTCTCCTGTCTGTATGATTTTGCAGGCTTGGTGTGGAATGAAAATTTGGTTTCCTCCCTTCCCTTCCCCTAAACCTACAGACTGGCCTTCCTGCTTCCCTATGAGTGCCTGCTTTGACCCAGACAGTTCTGACACTTTGACTTACTGATCAACTTTTTTTTTTTTTCTTAAACCACAGTTTAAAAAAAGTTCAACACAGTCACGGGAAACAAACACACACAAAACAACGAAGCCTGCTTAAGAGCTGAGTAAGCACTAAGGCATGCACTCCCTCCAAGAGCAAGGGCCAGGATGAGAATTCTCGGTTCAGCTGACTAATGCAGCTCACATTTTCATAGTCTGCAGCTCTTTCTAAGCTGTTAATGCTTTACTGTCTTAGAGGATGTTTGGGCTTAGTTCTTCCCCTGAGAATTACCTTCTCCATGTTAGAGAAAAGCAAACAGGAGTGTTGCAGAGAAAGATGAGTCAGGGGTCAAGTGGGTTGGTGCCAAGACAAAGCAGGAACAAACCAGTGTTCTGGTGCTTTCCGAAAGGTATGTGGTTAGCTCCCACTGATAAGTGAGAACATGATGTATTTGGTTTTCTGTTCCTGCATTAATTCGCTTAGGACAATGGCCTCCAGCCACATCCACGTTGCTGCAAAATACCTGATTTCATTCTTTTTTATGGCTGCATGGTACTCCATGGTGTATATGAGCCACATCTTTATCCAATCCACCATTGATGGGAACCTGGGTTGATTCTGTGTTTTTGCTATTATGAATAAAGATGGGAACAATAGTCACTGGGGACTACTAGACCAAGGAGAGGGGAGCAGGGGCAAGGGCTGAAAAACTACCTGTTGGGTGCTATGCTCATTACCTGGGTGCCAATCGTACACCAAAGCTCAGAATCATGCTATATGCCTTTGTAACAAACCTGCACAGGTACTCCCTGACTCTAAAATCAAAGTTGAAAAAGAAAAGAAAAAAAGGAAATGTGTGTATGTGTCTTCTACACTTGACTGGTCAGCCAGGGCTGTCTTGTCCAAGCCTCTGTTCTCATCTCTCTCTTCACCCTGATGGCCACGACATGTCCAGAGCAGAACAAAGCGTGCTTGAGGTCGTCTTGAGTGCAGGTTCCAAGACAATTGTTAACACACACAAAGCCTTCCGAACCACAGCAGAAGGCTGACATCTTCTTCTGGTAGAGTTTGTAATTTAAGATAAGGCAATAGAGCCTGAAGCTGGCAGTGTGGTGTGGACGCCAGCCACATAGCAGCCTCACTTCTCAAGAGGAATCACAGTTTCTGTTTCTAGGTCTCTGGATTTGTACAGCCCGGGCCAGATATCGTGAAGATGCTGGATGGAAGTCTCTGTATAAAGGGCTGGTCCCAGAGATGAGTCTGTCATGTCTGTAGAGAGGTCACCAACAGCTGCTGGATATCATGCTGCCTCTTCTAGCGGCATGCCTTTGCTTGGAGGAAAATGCACACTTATTTTCGTATTAGATAAGGAGGAGTAATTCTTCTCTACCAGTGAGCCCGACTCCAGAGAGTTTCTGGACTCTTGAGGATGGGTTTGCTGAGCACTTAGCAAGGGGCTAGGCACTGTGCTGTTGGCAGTGGACAAGGCCAAGGGCCTGGAGGCCTCTACTATCTAGGGCAAGGCCAGCAGATGTCTTCTGTAAAGGGCCCGATAGTAAATGGCGTGGCTGTGTTGTAATAAAACTTTATTTACAAAAACAGCTGCCAGCCAGATTTGGACCATTTGTTTGCTGCCCAGATTTTTCCTCTGAGCTTCTCAATGATAAAAACACATTGTCATCTGTTTTTTGTCTTCCTAGTGCCTAGCACGAGGCCTGACCCATGGTGGGCCTTTGGTGACATGTGCTGAGTAATACTCCGTGAATGTCTTCCAAGAAAAATGCTGTGGCTCTCTAGGTGTGTTTACAATTTGCAACTTGAGCTGTACTTGGAGTTATGCTAAATTGTTTAAAGGACCGTAGCATCGTGTGTGCGTGTACACACACACACACACACACAATGTGCACACACATCTTAACTCCCCAGGTATATGGGCAGTGTATAACCCAATTCTGTTGGTCTTTCGACTCCTTTCCTTCTCTTTCTCTGTTCTTCTCTTTTCTCTTTTTTCTTTCTCTCTTTTCTCCTCTTCTCCCTTCTCTTGCCTCTTTCCCTAAATATTCATTATGTACTCTCTGTGTACCAGGTACTATGCTAGGCACTAGGGATGTGAGGAAGAGAATCAAGACCTAACATCTGTCTGCAAGGAGCTTACAGTCCAGTAGCTGAGCAGGCAAGGAGAAAAAAATTCTTGCCCAGGGAGCAGCGTGCACCAAGGGTGCGTTGTGCTATGCTGGGGAAACGTGGTCATGGGGGTGGTGCTGCTTAGTGGAAACATGAGAGACAGAAAATAGTTGCTGGTGGGGAGGGCGGGCAGAGACACTCTGTGCAAGACGATGCAGTGTGTTTGGAAAAAGTCAGGCATTGGTGTAGCTGGAGATAAGGAATGAGGTGGGCCTGGGCCAGCAGGAGGCAGAATGAGAGGGAGGCCAGCCAGGGAGAGCCACTGAGGGGTTTCAGCTGGAAAATAAGGTGATCAGAGCTTCCTGCCTTAGACGGATGCCCTGGTGGTTTGCTGAGGATGGACAGAGAAAGGCAAGCCTACAGGAACGGTTGGAGAGCAGTGCAAGGCCAGATGAGAGGTGCGGAGGTCGGGAAATGGTGCTGTTGCTGTGGGGATATGGAGGAGTGGGTGGAAGCAAAGACCTTACTAAGGTTGAATCTAGAGGACTTGGAATCTACTTAATGGGTAGTAGACATTTTGAAGCAAAGAAGAAGGTAAGTTGAATATGTGCAGGGGGTTGGGGAGAGTAGGAAGATAAGAACCATACATTTGGGAAGGAAGCAGGGGGAAGATGAGACGTTGAGTTGGGGCATGTTGAGTTTGAAAAATCTATTGTCCAGCAGGATGCTGGGCATTTTGGATTTGGTGCTCACAGGAGACATTCGTGCAGAAGATATTGGCTGTCAAAAGCAGCAGGTGGTTGGAGTTGCAGGATGGAGGCACCCTCTCAGGGAAAGGGCGGGTGGCGAGAGAAACCTCTGGGCAGCACCACCACTTCCAACAGCCATGGGCCATGATGGGAAAGTTCCTACTCAAAGGAAAGCGCAGGCAGCATCATCACCTCCAACAACCACGGGACATGATGGAAAAGTTCCTACTGGAAGGAAAGCACGGGCAGCATCATCACCTCCAACAACCATGGGCCATGATGGGAAGCCTCCTACTGGAGGGAAAGCACAGCACCATCACCTCAACAGCATGGGCATGATGGGAAAGTTCCTACTGGAAGGAAAGTGCAGGCAGCACTGTGGAAGGAGAGCACAGGCCCTTTTCTGAGGTTGTCTGCACGTTGCTGGCACAGAAATTAATCGACTTGGTTGAGGAGGGCCTCCTGCAGGAGGCGAGCCCCTGGATTGGGAAACCCATGGACAGAAGGAAAACAGAAGTCCTCGTCCGTACATTCCAGGTGTTTCTTCCTTCCAGCAATGATTCCTGGTCTGGGTGAGCAGTGGGCCTCTGTACACGCCTCTTTCTTCCTTAAGCAATAAAGGAATAGGGCTGTCGTTTTCCCGATGTTGAACCAAAGTGTGTGTTTTGGGTCATCAGCCCTACAGGGATGGAGGAACCCCTGAGTGCCTTGCCTTGCCTTGGGGAGGGTGCAGCTCTGGACACACAGGGGTGTCCACTTCAGTTCTGCTTTTTCAAACTAAGGAGTGAACTTAACAGCCTTTGATAATTGTCTCAGCCTTTAAGCCATAGATTAAGTTTGAAAACCATTCTGCAAATGCACGGTCCTGGGTGGTTTTCTGCTTATAGGAGCAAGGCAGTAACACGTGTCTACTGTTTTGATAAAGCTTTCTCATGAAAGTCTGTGTAATTGGTTATAGACATTTGCAAGCAAAAAAAGTTGGTAAGTCCTCATTAAGGGAGGAGAAAACTAAGCTAAATTGACCATACAAAGCTGAGGGAAAGGAACTGGACCAGACAATTTTGGAAAAACATGATGCAGGGGCAGCCTTTGTGTGTTTAAATAAATTTCACTGAAAAGACCAATAGCTAAAACAGGTAAGTACTGAGAGAGCCTTTCCCTGGATGGGGAGGTCTCCCTTCCCCATCTCACCTGCCACCTCCCCTCAGGAGCTACCCGTGGGCCTTTGTACCCTGTCCTTGGTAGAAGTTTATGTCTGTCCTGCTGGCTTTCCCAAATTCCCAGTGAGCATTATCTCCAGGCCATTTATTCACATCTCTCAATCTAGATGAAATCTTCTGACACATGGCACGTTAACCTGCCTGCTTCCGTCTAACCCTTGCATCACAGAGAAACTCATTTGTTTCTAAGGAACATTCCAGCCAATGCATTTTCTGGCCTGGGACTTGATTGACCTCTGGCTTGAGTTGACCTGAAATCCTGTGTCTGCAGGGGACAGTCACGGCTCTGGACTTTGAGAGGAAAGAACCCCAGAGACAGGTGCACGCTCTTTGAGTATGTGGGTGTTGACAGTGGCCTTGGCCAGGTGCCCCGGGAACTCTGGGCACCACATTCACATGCTTCCTTGGGTGGAAGGGAAGGAGGGCAGAAACAGGTTGGGCAGGTGGGGGATCCTGGGGACCTGAATCTGGAGGAAGAGTTGAACTTTTAGTTCTTCAAGTCTTCCAGAGACTCAAGGGTCAACACTCAAAAGACAAATAATTCGTGCCAGTAAATCTCACTAATTATGCAACTTTTGACAATTCTACTTTGGAATTTGCCCATGAAAAGAATGTCCTAACTTAATAACGGTGGATTTAGGAACTCAGCAGGATGATGACATTCGTTCAGAGGCTGAGGTCCCGCAGAACCACTCGGGGTCACCTCTCATAGCCTGGTGGCTAGTCACAGCCTAGTAATGATAACAATGAAGGCTTTACATGAATTATCGTTTTGAGTCCTGAAATCTGTGTGTATCGTCAGCAGCCTTGAGGACGTGCAACCGTGATTCTAGTTAAATGCTTCCTCATAGTCACTCACTGTGTGCCTTGCACCGTGTCACACTCTAAGCATGTTCAATGCGTCATCTCATTTAACCCTCACGACAACCCAGAGAGGTACATGCTCTTCTTTCACCTGAAACCAGATAAAAACTGTGGTGGGCATTTATTTTTTGGTGCAGACTCACTACAAGACAGGTTCTGGTGTAAGCCCCAACCTGTGTTGTCTCAGCAGGCCCTGGGACCTGGATGGAGCACAGGTTTCATGGACCCACTTTCTTTCCCAGGAACTGGAACAAAGAAGGCAAAGACATACAGGCCGCTGGCTCCTGGATGAGCACAGGTGCAGGGTCCCGGGCTGTGCGTGTGCTGATACCCTTATAAGCATGTCCTCCCTAGTGCTGGAAGGGACCCGTGGCCCCTGGATACAAACTGATCTAGTCTCCGAAGGTAAAAAAGATGAAAGACAGCCTTGGATGGCCCGTGTGGCCACTGCCTTGCTTCCCTAACCTGCCCAGTGTTGCTCTGTCCTGAGGAGATGCTGTCACCTACCGAGGTTCCAATCTGTAAAGAGACCCCCAAAGAATTCAGAAGTGAATATCACCCATCAAGCCACTCAGCAGAAGGGGGCTATTTCCGCACAAGGCCCCAGGACAGAAGGAGGTAGCCTGACCCACACCGGCTGCCTCTTTTATTTTGATTATTTTATTATTATTATTTTTTAATAGGGACTAAGTTTTCTATGTTGCCCTGGCAGGTTTCAAAGTCCTGGGCTCAAACAATCTCCCACTTCTGCCACCCATAGTGCTGGGATTACAGGCATGGACCACTGTGCCTGGACCGGCTGTCCCTTTTGGGAAGCTAGAGGAAACTGAGGCTCTGTGTGAGCTTGGCATGAATGGGAGGGGCTGGGAGGAGGCGTGGCTGTGGCAGTAGCAAGTGGCAGTGGTGAGGGCTGAGCAGGAAAGTGCTGTGGGGTGCTAGAAGAGGGGCCCCAGTGGTGCCAGCTGGAGGGGGGTCCAGCAGAAAGCAGAACAGCTGGGTGGGGGGTGGTGAGCCCAGCCTGGTCAGGCCCAGAGAGTGGTGGCAGCTTTGGTCTCTGGGGACACGAAGCAGGGAACAACCCCCTCCTCCGACAAGTATGCCTGTGTATCAGAACAACTACTAATTGTTCTGTGAAATTGGGTCAAATGTGGGTTTAAGACATTTTAGGCCAGGAGTGGTGGCTCACGCCTGTAATCCCAGCACTTTGGGAGGCCAAGGTGGGTGGATCACTTGAGGTCAGGAGTTCGAGACCAGCCTGACCAACACAGTAAAACCCTGTTTCTACTAAGAATACAAAAGTAGCTGAGTGTGGTGGCAGGCTCCTGTAATCCTAGCTACTCGGGGAGCTGAGGCAGGAGAATCACTTGAACCCAGGAGGCAGAGGTTGCAGAGAGCCGAGATCATGCCATTATACTCCAGCCAGGGCAACAGGAGAGAAACTCGGTCTCAAAAAAAAAAAAAAAAAAAAAAAAAAAGGCGTTTTATAAACCCAGGAGGATGAAATTGCAAAATCCTCAAAGCATGTTTCTCTCTCTTCCTGGCCATAGCAGTGGGGATAAGACAGGCAGAACAGGAGTGTGTCTATGCCCAGAGCTTTCTTCTTCTACGTTTCTACACCACTCCTTCACAGCAAGACCACAGAGAAAGAGAGAGGCATGAGGAGTGAGGGATGTGCCCTCAGGTTACCTAGAATTTGGGGGGTTCTAGGTTCTTGAGTTAAACTCCCAACTCTGTCTGCTTTTCTGTGTAGGGCAATGATCCCAGTAGAATTTTTTCAGTATTCAGAAGGAACTGAACTTCCAGAGGTAAACAGAAAATAGCTTTTGGCTGTAAAAGATAGGAAGGATGTTCTGGCTTTGGGCTTCTAAGCCAGCCAGCACCGCTCCTGGGCCTCAGCAGGAGGGCAGGACCCAGGCCTGGCCCTAGCAGCCCAAAGAAATGGCTCCTCCAGGGAGGGGCAGCTAGCATGCAGCTCGGTGGCCACATGCATCTGTGAGGCTGGACACTGCCTGGCGCTTACGTGGGCATTAAGACATGGGGAGAGTCACCTCCCTCCCCGGTGGTCGCAAGCTCTCTGCAGTCTGCGTCCTGAGTGATGCCTGCCGGGAAAGACGAAGGACTCTGGTCGGGGAATTCGCTGTGTGTCTCTCAGGCTAGGTCCTGGGTAAATGTGCCCGAGAACAATGGAGCATGAAGGTGAGGAAAGAGGAGGCAGAGCTGCCTAGGTAAATCAGAGGCCAGGGCCGTGCAAGATGGAGGGCACCAGGGGTGGATGGTGGGGGGCCTTGGTGGCCAGAAAGGCCTGCAAGGGAAAGGCCAGAAGCTGGAGGGCGAGAGTAAGGGGGGCAGGAGCAGGAAACGCAGAGTCTCAGGTGGGTGCAAAAGCCTTGGCCCCAAGGTAGAGGGTCTTAGAAACCAGGAAGAGGATATGAGATAGGATGGAGGAGACGGGGCCTCTTTTCCCCCAGAAGGAACAATGGTCATTCTTTAATTGAAAGCTGACATTCGTTGAGAGAGGAAAGGCCTCCCAGTGTGGGGGAGGGGGCCCAGGGACCGGAAGGAAGGGGCTCCAAGCCTGCCTGACCCAGAAGAAAGCAAGAGGCCTCTGGAATTGCATTTGGAACTGGATACACCCGTCTCCAGCCTGTGAAGGGGACAGGCGAGCTCGCACTGATGGCTTTACCGGAGTGTGAGTTTCCCAGGCGCCACGAACTTAACCTCTGCCCCCACCCTCTGTGGCCTCCTCCAGGACTCTGGAACTGCAGGCCCGGTCAGACGCCTCAAAGCCGTCCAGGGCAAGGGTCTCACAGGCTGCATGGTTATGCGGTTCTGTAACACTTGCCATCTACACACACGGGAAGAAGGATTTCCCAGAAAAAATAGAGGAAGCTGGCCAATACAATCAAACTCACACAAACCCCGCCTCTTCCCAAATAGACGCCTATCTCCAAAACAATCAAAACTGCCCCATTAAATAACACTTGTTCGGTACAAAGGAAGTACAGCATGATGGGAATCATACACCG
>NW_012103699.1:851883-855090 GCF_000951045.1 Mandrillus leucophaeus
GACGGGGCCTCTTTTCCCCCAGAAGGAACAATGGTCATTCTTTAATTGAAAGCTGACATTCGTTGAGAGAGGAAAGGCCTCCCAGTGTGGGGGAGGGGGCCCAGGGACCGGAAGGAAGGGGCCCCAAGCCTGCCTGACCCAGAAGAAAGCAAGAGGCCTCTGGAATTGCATTTGGAACTGGATACACCCGTCTCCAGCCTGTGAAGGGGACAGGCGAGCTCGCACTGATGGCTTTACCGGAGTGTGACTTTCCCAGGCGCCACGAACTTAACCTCTGCCCCCACCCTCTGTGGCCTCCTCCAGGACTCTGGAACTGCCGGCCCGGTCGGACGCCTCAAAGCCGTCCAGGGCAAGGGTCTCACAGGCTGCATGGTTATGCGGTTCTGTAACACTTGCCATCTACACACACGGGAAGAAGGATTTCCCAGAAAAAATAGAGGAAGCTGGCCAATACAATCAAACTCGCACAAACCCCGCCTCTTCCCAAATAGACGCCTATCTCCAAAACAATCAAAACTGCCCCATTAAATAACACTTGTTCGGTACAAAGGAAGTACAGCATGATGGGAATCACACACCGCTTCCAAGTAAAACATTCCCAATTGTTAGGCATGCAACAATGAACAAAAAAGCTTAATGGCATTCGCACGGGAGAAGCGCAGCGCTCAGGGCAGGCCCTGCAGAACCCTTGAGTGCCAGTCCTCCAGGGCGTCACCGGGTGGTTCTCCCACGGTCTGTCTCTAGGAGAGGTGTGCTCATCACCCACAGGTCCTCACCTGCTCTGCAGGCAGCAACCTGGGCATTTTCCATCTTACCTTCCTCTGGTCTCGGCCCCTTGGCCCCCTCAGTGGGAAGCAGGCCCTTTACCCACTGCAATTGGTGGCACCAAGGACTTCATTTGGCAAGAATGATGGTCACAGGGCCCAGGGCAGCTGAGAGGAGGGTGCATTCTTCAGTTCTGACCGGAAGGAGGGCTTTGGGGCCCTCAGTGACAGCAGTGCTGTCATTTGTACGGACTGACTGTCTGTGTCCCGGCAGCAACCCCAGTTCATATGTTGAGGCTCCAGCCCTCCATGTGACTGTGTTTGGAGATTGCAGCTTTATGGAGGTGGCTGAGGTTAAGTGAGGTCGTTAGGGTGAGCCCCGATCCGATAGAGTTGGTGCCCTTCCACGCTCCTCTCTCTCTCCACCACGTGAGGACACGGGGAGAAGGCGATTGGCTGCAGGCCAGGGGTGCCCTCACCAGGGGCCCAATCAGCCGGCACCTTGATCTTGGGTCCCCCAGCTTCCAGACTCCGAGAAAGAAATTCCCGTTGTTTAAGCCACCCGGCTTGGGATAGAGTTGTTACAGCAGCCTGTCTTAGTCCGTTTTCTGTTGCTTATATCGAATTACCTGAAACTGGGTAATTTGTAAAGTGAAGGATTTATTTTTTACAGTTCAGAAGGCTGGGGGATCCACCGTCAATGGGGCACATCTGGTGAGCGCCTTCTCTGCAGCGTCCCTCGGCAGAGCAGGGCTTCACACGGTGAGGGGCGGAGCGGGCTAACTCAGGTCTCTCTTCCACTTGTCATAAAGCCACCGATTCCCCTTCCACGATAACCCATGAACCCATTAATCCACAAATGGATTAATCCATTTATGAGGGCAGTGCTCTCATGACCCAGTCACCTCTTAAAGGCCCCACCTCTCAATACCGTCATATTGGGGATTCAGTTTCAACATGAGTTTTGGAGGATATGTGCATTCAAACAACAGCACGGTCTTAGAACACTAATACATCATCCAATGACAAATCTGAAAGTCAAAAAAAGACAGGAAGTCTCAGGGGACAAGAGGACCCTAAAGGCCATCTCAGGCGTCTGCCTCTCCATCTGGTGATGGCTGCCCTCCCAGGGCTCCACCAAACGTCCCCCTAGGGACCTGGCCAGTGAATTTGCTTGGCGTGTGTGTATGTGTGTCAACTTTTGTGTGTATGTGTGCGTGTGTGTTTTGCTGTAATAGAGGAATAGAAGCCCAAGGACATCCACACCCTTCTTTAAGCCTTCACTGTCTTTTTTTTGAGACAGAGTCTCATTCTGTTGCTCAGGCTGGGATGCAGTGGTGCTTCTCGGCTCACTGCAACCCCCACCTCCCAGCTTCAAGTGATTCTCCCGACAGCCTCCTGAATAGTTGAGATTACAGGCGCTCGCCACCACTATGCCCAGCTCATTTTTGTATCTTCAGTAGAGATGGGGTTTCACCATGTTGACCAGGCTGGTCTCGAACTCCTGACCTCAGGTGATCCACCCGTTTTGGCCTCCCAAACTGGCTGGAATTATAAGTGCGAGCCACCGCGCCCGGCCTGGCCACTCTGTCTTTTTGTGGGGTACCGCTCACCTGTGGGCTAAAGTCAGGTGTGATCCCACCCCGGGTCATGTCATGTGTGACCCTGGGAATCTTCTGGCAGGCAGTAAGCAGCAGGGAAGGGATACATTCTTAATAAACCGAATCCTGTTTTTATGCAAATGCGCCTGCTATTACAGAAGGAGAGTGCAAGAGCTACAGAATATTTATGACGGAGAGAAGCAGGCCTGTTTGGAAACAGACGTTTTATTAGGTTCCCGTGAGGCACCAGCTGCTCTTTCAACACTTCTATTTCGGGGCTTTATGTAGAAAAGTGATCGCTCTATAAATAGCAGGGCAAACAAAGTTAGGAAGGTGGCTGTTGACATGTGGGGAGGCTGAGGCCCAGAGCCAGAGGACACCGTGTGGCTCTTTCCCCCAGCCTTTAGGGGTGTCCGGGCTTGACTGTCCCCCTAGAGTGATCAGTCTCGGTGACTCAGGAGTTCCAAGTTCTTCCTTCAGCACCTCCTCCCAGCCTGCCTCTGTCCGCCTCGTATTCTCCTTACGCTTTTTAATCTTTCCCTTGTTTTCTTTGCTTTTTTATTTTGGAAAAAAAATTCACACCTTGGAAAAGTTGCAAGCATAGTAAAAGGCCCACCTGTGTATCTTTCCTGTGAATTTATAAATGAACATTTTGCTTTCTCTCTCTCTCGGTATAGATATTATTCCAATTTTTTGCTGAATAATTGGAGATTAAGATGTAGACATTATGGCTCTTCACCTTTAAATACTTTAGCAACCCCTAGGAATAAGGACTTTCTCTTACATAACCACAATATGTTTACCACATCCAATATTGTTATCTAACATAAAGTCCAGATTCA
>NW_012103699.1:855140-972531 GCF_000951045.1 Mandrillus leucophaeus
CGTTGTTTAAGCCACCCGGCTTGGGATAGAGTTGTTACAGCAGCCTGTCTTAGTCCGTTTTCTGTTGCTTATATCGAATTACCTGAAACTGGGTAATTTGTAAAGTAAAGGATTTATTTTTTACAGTTCAGAAGGCTGGGGGATCCACCGTCAATGGGGCACATCTGGTGAGCGCCTTCTCTGCAGCGTCCCTCGGCAGAGCAGGGCTTCACACGGTGAGGGGCGGAGCGGGCTAACTCAGGTCTCTCTTCCACTTGTCATAAAGCCACCGATTCCCCTTCCACGATAACCCATGAACCCATTAATCCACAAATGGATTAATCCATTTATGAGGGCAGTGCTCTCATGACCCAGTCACCTCTTAAAGGCCCCACCTCTCAATACCGTCATATTGGGGATTCAGTTTCAACATGAGTTTTGGAGGATATGTGCATTCAAACAACAGCACGGTCTTAGAACACTAATACATCATCCAATGACAAATCTGAAAGTCAAAAAAAGACAGGAAGTCTCAGGGGACAAGAGGACCCTAAAGGCCATCTCAGGCGTCTGCCTCTCCATCTGGTGATGGCTGCCCTCCCAGGGCTCCACCAAACGTCCCCCTAGGGACCTGGCCAGTGAATTTGCTTGGCGTGTGTGTATGTGTGTCAACTTTTGTGTGTATGTGTGCGTGTGTGTTTTGCTGTAATAGAGGAATAGAAGCCCAAGGACATCCACACCCTTCTTTAAGCCTTCACTGTCTTTTTTTTGAGACAGAGTCTCATTCTGTTGCTCAGGCTGGGATGCAGTGGTGCTTCTCGGCTCACTGCAACCCCCACCTCCCAGCTTCAAGTGATTCTCCCGACAGCCTCCTGAATAGTTGAGATTACAGGCGCTCGCCACCACTATGCCCAGCTCATTTTTGTATCTTCAGTAGAGATGGGGTTTCACCATGTTGACCAGGCTGGTCTCGAACTCCTGACCTCAGGTGATCCACCCGTTTTGGCCTCCCAAACTGGCTGGAATTATAAGTGCGAGCCACCGCGCCCGGCCTGGCCACTCTGTCTTTTTGTGGGGTACCGCTCACCTGTGGGCTAAAGTCAGGTGTGATCCCACCCCGGGTCATGTCATGTGTGACCCTGGGAATCTTCTGGCAGGCAGTAAGCAGCAGGGAAGGGATACATTCTTAATAAACCGAATCCTGTTTTTATGCAAATGCGCCTGCTATTACAGAAGGAGAGTGCAAGAGCTACAGAATATTTATGACGGAGAGAAGCAGGCCTGTTTGGAAACAGACGTTTTATTAGGTTCCCGTGAGGCACCAGCTGCTCTTTCAACACTTCTATTTCGGGGCTTTATGTAGAAAAGTGATCGCTCTATAAATAGCAGGGCAAACAAAGTTAGGAAGGTGGCTGTTGACATGTGGGGAGGCTGAGGCCCAGAGCCAGAGGACACCGTGTGGCTCTTTCCCCCAGCCTTTAGGGGTGTCCGGGCTTGACTGTCCCCCTAGAGTGATCAGTCTCGGTGACTCAGGATTTCCAAGTTCTTCCTTCAGCACCTCCTCCCAGCCTGCCTCTGTCCGCCTCGTATTCTCCTTACGCTTTTTAATCTTTCCCTTGTTTTCTTTGCTTTTTTATTTTGGAAAAAAAATTCACACCTTGGAAAAGTTGCAAGCATAGTAAAAGGCCCACCTGTGTATCTTTCCTGTGAATTTATAAATGAACATTTTGCTTTCTCTCTCTCTCGGTATAGATATTATTCCGATTTTTTGCTGAATAATTGGAGATTAAGATGTAGACATTATGGCTCTTCACCTTTAAATACTTTAGCAACCCCTAGGAATAAGGACTTTCTCTTACATAACCACAATATGTTTACCACATCCAATATTGTTATCTAACATAAAGTCCAGATTCACATTTCACCAAATGTCCCAGTGTTATTCATTATATTTCCATGTCCTGTAATCTGGAGCAACTCTATAGGCTTTCTTGAAATGTCGTGGCATTGATATTTGGATCAGTTAGACTCTGACAGAGAAAAGCAGAAGGGTTATGAAGCTAAAGGAATGAGAGATTGATTAGAGGGATGCAGGCTTGCCCCATCGTGGGAGGAGCTGGGAAGTCAAATCTGGGAGGTCTCTGTGTGGGGATCAGAGGCAAGGGTTCGCTTGGGAACACCCAGGGGAGCATGTGAAGACACCTGTGGAGAGCTGTTGCCTTTGATCCAGGTGTTTGGCCTGCGGTCTCTGCAAGTCAGCACAGCAAGTTGTGTGGAGGACAGAAGAGGGAAAGTGGAGCCTGCGGGGACACAGTGGCCTTCTCTGTCCCCACCACGTTGGTGCCCTCCACCATGGAGCTGTACCCGCAGCTGATCCAGCACTTGTTTTGAACCAGGTGCAGGTGCACCTGAAGCTGAAGATGAGGATGCGTGGAAGCCGGAGGTGATGCCAGGCTGGCTGTGGTTGATGGCATGGTGACCCAGCGGACAGTGGCAGTGTAAGCCTTAGCAAGCCCCTCCCGTGAGCCCCTCCACCTCTGCCTTCCAGCTCTTGTACATATTTCTCCCTCAACTGGCCCTAGCCATTTGTCCTCCAGTGACAATGAGTCTGATAAATGCAGGATGAGTGGACATCCTTGTAAGTTCCCTTCAAGTCTCAGCTCACACATCAAAGGATATGCTCCCTGACCAGGCAGAGCCCCAACCATACACGGTACTTCACGCTGCCCTGATCATGCACGCTTCATCTTATTGCACCTGCTGGTTCTCTGTGGGATTGTGAGCTTTCCCCGGGAGGCCAGGGCCCCGTCTGTCCTGCTTACAGCTGTAGCTCCAGGATCTAGTCCAGTGCCTGGTGCAGAGTCTTCACTCATAAAATAATTGAGAAATGAAAGGATGGACCCCTGGCTCTGCTGTTCTGAACACCATCTTAAGGCTGTTTGGGCAATGACTGGTACTTTTTGGTTCTCACGATGAGGAATGTCTTTGTAGACGCGATCTAGTGCATTAGACCTGCCCAAATCTAACCATCTTCTGTGGCGACTTTGTTTTGGGATAGAATTGTTGTAAGGAGGCAAGGTAAGGGGGGTTGGGGGCCCTCAACTCCATAGGCCGATCCCTACTTGGGGACAGTCTGGCCTGGAAACCCCTACAGGAGGCAAAGTGGGGGAGGTGGAGAGTGTCCTCAATTCCAACATACAAAAGGGCCAATGTAAGTATGGCTTAAACAAGATGGGAGTTTCTTTCACATAAACCAAGTCCAGAGGGAAGTGGTCCACTAAGACCTCAGGGGCCCAGATTCTCTAGATCCACAGCTCTGTCCTTGTTAAAGTACCTGTCTGCAAAGCCATTCCTCATCCTCGCGGTCGGAGATGGTGACACCCACATTTCAGGCAGCAGGAAGGAAAAGGGGACAAAGAAGAAATGCCAAGTGCAGCCACAGGACACTTCAGCTTACTTACCGCTCCCTAGCCCTTACTACATGGCCACATCTGGTGGCAAAGGAGGCTGAGAAGGTGGTGTTTATTCTGGGAGGCCATATGCCCAGGTAGAGATGCTGCCGCCATGGAGGAACAACAGAATGGCTTTGGCGGGCCACCGGCAGACAGCGCCCCGCTGTGTTTTGGAGAAGGCCCTGTGTCTTCCTTCTCACTCCCTCTTTCATATGCAGAATGGGCAGGAGATCGGAAGCCCCCCGCCCTGTGTTCTCACACCAAGGCGCTGGGGATGGTCAACTTCAGCTTTTCCTAGAAATGGGACAGGTTGGTAGCCGTGTGTTGCCATTGGATCATTTGTACCGAAAGGCACGAGGTTGTCCATAATGCAAATTTGGACGAGGAGGGAGTGGTTGGCACTTAAATACATTGGAGACAAAACAAAATGCAACAAAAACACGACTACCCAAAACCCAGGGGAAGTTTATTATGATTCAAAGGCCATGGTGAGAAGAGAGAGAAGCCTGTGTTTATATGGCAGGGCCACGGGTTTATCATGGCCTGTATGTGGCTATTTTTGCTGCATTGCAATTGAAGAGAGCGTTTACTGGAGGGTGGGAATCTTAAATCTCCTTTCCAAAGCATGGGTCTCCAGGGAGTGTGTCAAAGGCAGAGAACTGCTCCCAGAGGGCAGATTCGAAGCTACTTGTAGCCGAGTTTATTTTGCCTGATTAAGAAATGCCCAGCCGAACATTTCCTCCTTTTCTCATACTTTTGGACTCGAGAACGTAGAGTGAGTTTGCCTCTGAAGAGCATGTCCAGGGGGATGTGAACAAAGGATCCTCCCTGTGACTTGTCCCTTTGCTGCTCTCTGCGGGGGGGTAACGACTTTGGGGTCCAGGTGAATCACCCTAAATTCCAAGTGGTCAGTGAGAGGTTGGGTGAGGTGAGGTGTGGGAGAGGCGAATGCTGTTTGGTAAAGGAGGTGCAATGTGCCGTCGCCTCAGCCAAATTCCACTTGAAAAATGAAATGCTGCTGTTTACTCACATCCTGGGGGCCTGGGCTATTTTTATTCCTATCACTGCCACTGTTGCCTGGGAGCTGGCATGCACAACTCTGTGCCATTGTGCTGGGCACTGGCAGGGTTGGGGCTTGTCTTAGTCCTTTTTTTAAAAAAAGGAATTTGTTTCTTATAGTTATGGAGGCTGGGAAGTCCCAGGCCAAGGGGCCGCATCTGGTGAGGGCCTTCTTGCTGTCGGGGACTCTCTGCAGAGGATGAGGTGTGCAGGGCATCACACAGTAAGAGGCTGAACTTGCGAGCTCAGGTCTCTCTTCCTCTTCTTAAAAAGCTGCCAGTTCTACTCCCGTAATAACCCAATAACCCACTAATCCATTAATCCATGAGTAGATCAATTCATTCATGAGGGCAGAGCCTTCATGACCCATTCACCACTTAAAGGCCTCACCTCTCAGTACTGCCACACTGCGCTTCCATTTCAACTTGAGTTTTGCAGGGGACAAACGCTCAAACCATAGAAGGGCTTGTTTATTTATTTATTTATTTAGCTGTATCTCCTTCCCTCTGAGCCCTTATGCTCTTTGGCAAGTCAGAGAGGCAAACACAGGAATGTTATATAAGTCCATCAATGAAGGGAATAAAATATAAAGCATTAGCAACCACCATAAATTTCGTGCATACTGTGCTCTAGGTCCTGAATACACAGGTCTCAATTCATCCTCTGACAACAGCCACAAAAGGCAGAAATTGTTTTCTCACTTCGGAGATGAGAGAACGAGGGTGTGGATGGAACTTGCCTTCTGGTCTGTGTGTGATGGGATTGGGGGGTTGGGGTGGGACAGTCAAGAGGAGGAGCAGCCCAGCCCATTCACACTGTCAGTGGGCATTTGTGCAGGAAAGGGAAGGTGCTCCCCGTCAAAGGTGGGGGCTTTGAGGGCTGTGATGTGATGGATGAAGGGCAGAGCAACATCCCATACAGTATCGCCACTACCTTCCACACACAGCCAGCCTGGGGCAGCCTCTCTACACTTAGAAGCAGCCACAGTGCTTGACAAAGGCCCTCTAGCTGACCCAGCCCCTGGTTTCCTGTGGTATTGTTTATGCCAAGACAATATTAGCACTTTAGCTTGGAGTTGGAATAAAGAATTCACTTTAGAGTGTGAGGTCTCCTTTCCTGAACGTTTCCCTTTGAGTTCACACCATCAGTTTAACCCTTCATCATTTGGATCTGTTACTGTTTTCATGTCTACTGGTTTCTTATGCTCTGGAGAGGACGAGGCACACAGTCCCCAAATCCTCTGCCCGGTACAGCACCAACAGCAGAGAGCAACAAATTCTTATAGACTGATTGATAGGTTTAATAATAAAAAAAGTTACTTCCTTACCTTGTGGTGTCATCTACAAAGCAGAATCTGTTTGTTTTTTTTTTTCTTTTTTAAAATTTTAGTTTCCAAGATACATGTGCAGGAAGTGCAGGTTTGTTACATAGGTAAACATGTGCCATGGTGGTTTGCTGCACCCGTCAACTTGTCACCTAGGTATTCAGCTCAGCATGCATTAGACATCCTTTCTAATACTTCCCTCCACCCCACCCTACCCCCCGACAGGCCCCAGTGTGTGCTGTTTCCCTCCCCATGTCCACGTGATCCCATTGTTCAGCTCTCACTTATGAGTGAGAACATGTGGTGTTTGGTTTTTCTGTCCCTGCATTGGTTTGCTGAGGTTAATGGCTTCCAGCTTCATCCATGACCCTGTAAAGAATATGCTCTCATTCTTTTTTATGGCTGCATAATATTCCATGGTGTGTATGTACCACATTTTCTTTATCCGGTCTATTATCGATGGGCATTTGAGTTGATTCCGTGTCCTTGCTACTGTGAATAGTGCTGCAATGAACATACATGTGCATGCATCTTTGTAACAGAATTATTTCTATTCCCTTGGGTATATACCCAGCAATGGGATTACTGGGACAAATGGTATTTCTGGTTCTTGCTCTTAAAGCGGCATCTTTATTTCTATAATAATTTGTTTTTTCTCCTGTAGCTAAAACATACATGAAACAGTCCATCCTTTGCTTTTGCTGAGCTATTCATAGACCAAGGTATTTCCTACTACACTGGCCCATCTATATCCTGTCCTAGGAACTAGATTCATGTAAGCTGTGGTTGCACTGAGCCACCACCACACAGACTCTACCCTGTTGCATCCCCAGGTGCAAACCAGTGATTTCTCATTCATCAAATAATTATTTTTACATCTCCATGCATGAAATAGCTGGCAAGTTCTGCCCCAAGAAGCCTTTGTTTCAGGGCTTTCCCACATTTTCTTCCAGATGTTTTCTTGTTTCAGTGAATCAAAATATTTCTAATGTGGCTACTATGTGCTGCAAGCAATATTGAAAACGTATAAATCATGGTCCCTGCCCTTAAGGAACTTACAATCCAGTTGCAACTTATAATCCAGTTGTGAGGCCAGAAATAATCAAGAGCACACAAAATAACTGAGAATCATAAAGACAATACAATATCAAGACCTCCGCTGAAAACTGCAGGTTGGAAATCATTAGTGGGTGGGTTGTAAAATCAGTTTAATGGGTCACGGTCAGCATTAAAAAAATAACTAGAATAGTAAAGGTCAGAGTCAATCAATGTAGTAAGAATAACAACTCTTTTGTGAAAATTTGGTTCTGTCTTAACATGTAAAGATAATCTGTTTCTGGCCAAGTGTGGCGGTTCACACCTGTAATCCCAACATTTTGGGAGGTTGAGGCAAGAGGATTGCTTGAGGCCAGGAGTTCAAGACCAGCTTGGACTACATAACAAGACCCCATCTCTACCAAAAATTAAAAAATTAGCTGGGCATGGTGATGGCTGCCTGTAGCCCTAGCTATTCAGGAGGCTGAGGTGAAAGGATCTCCTGAGCCCAGGGGTTTGAGGCTGCAGTGAACTATGATCGCATCACTGTACTCCAGCTTGGGTGACAGAGTGAGACCCTGTCTCCAAAAAACAAAAACAAAAACAAAAACAAAACCAGGATAATCTATTTCTTACTGTGGCTCATGGTGAAATGTTTGGAAACCTCTGACAGCAGGGCCTAGCAGATGAAGAAACGCCACATGAAGGATTCTTCCCTTGTGTTTAGGCCATGGACTCTTGAGAGCCATTTGAAAGCTACAGGGAGTCTCTCCGTTTCTGGCACACATCTGCCCGCATTGTGCACATGATCTTGGTAGATATTGATGGACTTTGCAGCCTATTCACAGTCCTGGTTAAATCCCTCTGATCTGAACCAGGGATAAAGAGGAGGCTGGAGGAGATAAAGGACTGACACCTCCCAGGGCCTTGGATTTCTGGTGAGGAGCAAACGCCATCCATCTCCCATAGGAGATCAACGAAGGCTTCCAAGGAAGGGAAGCTCACCATAAAATTCATATTTTAGGAAGATTGTCCTGAAAGCACTTAGAGGCCAGAAGTGCAACTTAGAGGCTACTGTCATAAGTATGTGAGACATGGTGGAGCCCAGGCAGACAGGAGGGCACAACTGTGAGAAGTTTTTAGAATTTAAAAAAAAATCACTGGACTTGGTATTTGTCTGGATATGGGGAGAAGCGAGGGAGGAGGAGTTTGGGGTAGCTCTTGGGTTTCTAGCTTTGAGTGGACAGTGGTGTTAATTGCTAAGTCTGGAATAAACCTATAAGGAGGTTAGTTTTGTAGTTAAGGGACTGCATGGGTATATATCCAGTAGCCCAGGATGTCCTCCTAGCATTCTTTCTGCAGATCGAGGTCTCTGTGACACTAGAGAGCAACTGTCAAGTTAGGGTGGGGTGGGGGGCCGAGAGGGCTGGAAGAGGAGGGGGCTTCGTACTTCGTTTGCCTTTGTGTTCTTTGGCCAACAGTTTGGTGATGGCAACAGGAGTCCCTGAAAGGCTCTGAGAGCTCTGTTCACAATAGTAATGGCAGGCGAGGTGCATTGGGGTGAACTGGAACAGAGAACAAATGATTCTTGAAATGAAACTGGAGCCTCTGGAGGCAAGGGGTCCGCACACACAGACTGGCTTTGGAAATAGAGGAGAAGGCAGCCTCGGAGGGTGCTGGGAGGAGACACGTAACAGCCACAGTGAGGAAGGCCCAGCAGGTAGTGGTGAGTGGCAGGGGACCGTATATACATATCCAGCTCCACTTGGGTCTGCATTCGGTGGGTTTAACAGCCTCATTCCATAAGCACCTGCCAGGAAGGGCCTTAACCTTAGCATCATGTTTCCAGCCTGTGTCCTGACTGTGGCTTACTGTGCTTCTGATGATTCAGCCACTGAGCTCTTGCTGATGGACTGGCCCTGAGCCCTAGTACTTGGTGCTGTCCATTGGTTCTGACCCCTTGCTTCCCCTCTATCCCCTGCCCATTGACCCACATTTGCTCTCATACCCTAGACCGAGGTTCCTCCAGTCTGTCTGGGTCACACCTTGTCTCATCCAAGGCCCTGCCTAGCCTGGGCTCCTGTGGCCTCATTTCTGCTGGGTTCCATTGAGTCTGCCAGCAGGAAACAGACCCAGGACCTCCAAGCCTGTTTCAGGCTCAGGAAGCTTAACTAACGCTGTCCGTTTCAGCTCCAGAGGAGAAGAATGCAGTCAGGAACTTAATGCTCGTTCATTCTTGATATGCACTACTATGAATCCGGGTTAGAGTCAAATTTGTATGTGATTATCTGGGTGAACTCCTTAACTATTTGTTTGTAATATCACTAAGTATTGCCAGATGTTGGCACAACGTGCATACTGTGCTGCTGTGATGGGGTATTCAGTGTTGAAAGTTTTTTTTTTTTTTTTAAAGTAAGAAAAATGCATACAGGGAAATTAAATCTCCCACCATAAAGATCCTGCATTATTTGCCAACCACAAGAGTTTTTCCTGGGCCGGGACCTATGTCTCCTCCTAGCATTTATTCCAGCTGCTCAGGCATTCTGTGATAAAGTTACTCATTAGCTCCAGATACTAACATTACTAGAGTCCTATTCGGCGGTTCAGCAATTTGGCACCCAGAGAAAAGCAAAGGCAATTTCCGAATTCTAGCAACCCCCCAAACAGAACCAAATAATAGTCCTGACCTCTTGAGGCTATCATGAAAATTAAAGGAGACAAGGTGTAGAAAGCACCCAGTACAGCGTCTGGCATCTACCGAGGTCTCAGTCAAGACCGGCTCTCCCTGTCTTTTTTTTTTTTTAAAGGAAGGCCATGAAATACCAAACTAACAGATTTTTACATCAGCTGGGACAGTTCCACTGAAGCCTGTGACATGGGTTTATCAGTAGTTGAGAAATTGATCAAGAAGATGATATGCAGGAAAAGAAACAGGTAGAAAAAACAGGAGTTGTGGAGCTGGAAGAGCTCGGTTTGAATCTTAGCTCTGTTTCTTCCTACCTTCTCAGACTCAAGATGTGTGTGTGTGTTTTTTTCCTGTATTTATCAGGGCAATGGTGTCATTTTTTCCTATGTAACTTTTTCTTTAGGAAGAGAAACAGGTCTGATGTTCCAAAGCTCAAAGTTTCAAACACTGGAATAGATGAGTGTCCAGGGAGCAATGGAAACAGTGGTCATGGTGCCGGTCTAGGAAATGTGAGTGCCTGATCTCACCAGAGGACTTTGGAAACGTATGGTTCTGAACTTAGGAAGCGGCCAGCCTTTCTGGAGGTGGCTGTGATTCTGGGAGAAAACAGCTGAAGAAATATAAAGGTTAAGTCAGGACCCACACCCAGGCCGCCAGGCTGGCCAACTCCAAGGCCAAGTGTATCCTTGCTGGAAAATGAATTCTCAGGGAGGAAGCATGTGGTTGGATGAAGTTCCTTCTTGTCTTCCCAGCTTGTAGAATCAACCAGACATTTTTCCACACAGAAAGCTGGTTCTTTAAGACACAGGCTGGGTGACATGTTTTCCTTAGAGTGACAATATTTCCTTATAGTGACATTTTCCTTGACTGGTCCCATACAGAAGAGAAGGATGCAGAATAGGAGGAGAGGGTTTTTGCTGCAGGACCTGGAGTGGCACTTGGTGCACACAAGGTGCTAGACAATGTTTGTGAGAAGCATGCAGGCAAAATGCTCACCCTTGAGTGACTGCAGTAAAGTGGTCCTTGTCGTGGTCCTTGTCATGGTCCTCTTCCTCTTTCTGCATTCATTCTTCATGCTGGGCGGCATGAAGAGAAAAACAAAAACCACCTTTCTTGCCAGGGTCTTAGTACCATTTTTCTGCTCTTATCTTTCAAGGAAGGGAGAACATCTAAGAAACTTATCACCGTATTCATTCTAGAATGTTAGGGATTTAATGCTTCACCTACTTTCCTGAGTGGTCTGGGCTACCGGTTCAGAGCCAAGTGGGCTGAGTATAAGTCAGGATTCTGTCCCTCGCTAGCCGTGAGGCTGTGGGCAATTCACTTCATCTCTCTGAGCCTTCATTTTCTCACCTGAAAATTGGGCATGCTAATACTTTTCCATCTCCTTCCCAGGGTTCACAGGATTAAATGAAATGATTAACACAAAGCTCTTGGCCTGGTAAGGGGCATGCAGCCACTGTCCCAGTGCTGGACACTGGGGGTAAGAGCTTGGAAGTTACTGGTCAGGCGCGGTGGCTCAGACCTGTAGTCCTAGCACTTTGGGAGGCTGAGGCGGGTGGATCATGAGGTCAGGAGATTGAGACCATCTTGGCTAACATGGTGAAACCCTGTCTCTACTAAAAATACAAAAAAAATTTAGCTAGGCATGGTGGCACAGGCCTGTAGTCCCAGCTACTCAGGAGGCTGAGGCAGGAGAGTCGCTTGAACCTGGGAGGCAGAGGTTGCAGTGAGCTGAGATCACGCCACTGTACTCCAGCCTGGGCAACAGAGTGAGACTCCATTAAAAAAAAAAAAAAGAAAGTTATTGACATGATTTTCTCTTTTGCCTTCCATAGTCTATAACCTTTATGCCAATTGGTTGGTGCTAGAGTAGAGAAAAAGATTAGGATTTGTTACAGAGAAAAGCTCTTCACCGTTTGGTTACCTCATTTCAAAACAGGGAGCTGATTGAAGGCAGAGTTAGAGCTTGTGTTTTAGACAACAAGGAGAATGCATTCCAGTGATACAATATTTAGCAGGGATACACTAAGCCAGAGCCGGGGGAGTGGTCTTCCCCGGAGCCTGCAATAACGGGATGCATTTTCTGCAGAGAATTTTAAAACAAGAGTAAAATTAACCAAATATTGAGTCTACTTTTTATTATCACCAAGCACAGGCAGTGTTAGGTAATATCTGTGATAAAAGTCATCTTGTGCAAAAAATTATGCTCTAAGTTCTGAACAATTGACACAGTTACTGTTGAGTTGTAATAAAATAGGTAGGTGTCTTAGCAGTTTCTAAATGTCTTCTTTAATAAGGAATTGTATTCTCTGCGGAAAGTCACGGAAAGTAATTTGGAGAACATTCAGGTATGCGGGTTGGTTCCCCCAACACGTGTATTCAGAACTACGTTTCATTTTGGGAGTGGATTTATAATGAACTGGCGGCATTCATTCTGACTGTGGGTGTAGTTTATATCTTCAGTCCCTGGGCACAAAACATTCGTTTATAAAATGGTATGTCAATTTAATAGAATACTATTCAATTGCCAACAAAAATAAGGTAGATTTATACAAACTGATACACAGTATGATAGAGTACCTATGGTACAATCTCCAATATATAGTGTTAAATGAAGTAAGCAACCTGCCGAACATTTAACAATATTTTAAAGGGTGATGTGTGTGCATGTATATGTGTGTAGATATACATACACACATATGCTTTGTACATGAACAGAATATTTTTCAAAAGACAGATAAAAATTTCTGTGGATTCAGAAGGAAGAGTGATAGCTTGTGATTGTGAAGACAGAAACATAATTCTGAACTACTTCAATTCTGTCAGTTTATATCACTGCCTGAAGATTTTGTTTATGTTAAAAATTTAACACAGTGAGGCAGAGTGTGAATTGCAAGGTGTAATATTTTTGTTTGGTGAGTACAAATTTTAGTGCATACATAAAATATTTTTCTGTTTCTGAATAGTATTTTCAACACTGGCGTTTATTTTTCTTTCCAAATTTTTAGTTGTTGATTTTAAAGATAAAGAAAACATCAAGAAAGTAATGGCCATTACTGATTATTATGTGATCTTTATGTGAATAATTTTGTGGCATGCAGGGGTTGTTAAATGTTCTGCTCTGGGTGTCCGATACGCTGTGTGCCACGGACTTTTAATCAAAATTTTAAAAATGCTTTTCAGACATTCTTTTAATTTTACCCTCACCAGATTTGCTTGGAGGAACAATTTAATCAACGTTTGCAAATCAGTCACCTTTGGGTTCACGCTAGAAGGCTTTGAGTGATTTCAGGAGCACCCACCTTATTAATCCTACCAATGTCATACTCAATCCCGTTTCCAACAGCAGCAAGGAGCTTCCTACTTACTGATACTGTGATTCCTTGGAAAATATTTTATTCTGTTTTTTAGACATGGGGCCTCGCTATGTTGCCCAGCCTGGAGTACAGTGACTGTTCACAGGCACAATCCCCTTATTGATGGACGTGGGAGTTTTGACAGGCTCCATTTCTGACCTGGGCAAGGCCTGTTCACCCACCTTAGGCAAACTGGTGGTCCTTGGCTCCCAGGAGGTCACCTTAATGATGCCAAACTCAGTGTGGACACCTGATCAGCACAGCACACCGCAGCCCAGAACTCCCGGCCTCAAGCAACCTTCCTGCTTCAACCTCCAGAATAGCTGGGACTACAGGCAGGTGCCCCCATGCCTGGAAAAAATCCTTAGAGATGAAAGGCTAAACATGTAAATGCTGTTGAGGCAGCATCTTAGGCGGCTGGAAGCTCTGCCAAAGGAGCAGGGAGCATCACTGCTGGGGGACCTCTCTGTTTGGGTGAGGGGAGAATTTGAGGAGCCCACCAGGGAATTCAAGCTCCCGAAGTAAGGCAGGAAGCTCTTCCCTAGTGGGAAAGCAGGTACGAGAAGAGAAAATCAGCAGTAAAGCCTCCAAGGACCTCTCTCATCTTCCTAAGGTAGATCCTATTTCTTCAAGTGGGCGGGGCTGTGCTTTGGCCATGACATTGAAGGCAGAGCCACTTCACACAATGTATGGCAGGTCTTTCTTCATCCCCTTCCCTTGGTGAGTGGGGCATCTGGGATTATAAAGGACCTCTCCCCTCTACTTTCTGGAACTGTATTAGGAAAGGCATTGTCTTGTAGCAAGGCTTCCCCACGGTTGGAATGAGGCCTGTGCCAAACGCATTTCAGCTATGCCAAAATTCTGTGACTCCCACCTCCTTGGGGCCAGCAGCAGCCAGGAGTCCTGGGCCAATCGCCTGCTTTGAGCAGCAGCCTCCCATTTACCCCTGCGTGCCACAGAAATATTATTTCATACCTGTGCCATTTTGTGTAAAAGGTTGAGAAGAACTACCCCGAGGGGCAAAGACAATACTATACCTACTGTTTGGGAGAAATAAATCTGTTATGTGCAGATAAGAAAAAGGTGGTCTGACCTGTCTCATTACTTGGTGAAAATGATCTTTGGTGGTGCTATTGCTTCCAGATGAATTTGAGTGTTTTGCAACCTGGCATCCTGGTGTGTGTGTGGCTGGCTGAAAATGCATCCCCTTGTGACATGAAGCTCAGCTGTTGTTCCCCAGCCTGGGTTGTCATATTGCTTCTGCTACCCCACACACCTCTTCACTTTCTCTTGCTGTGAAGTGCTCACAGATGCAGCAGCTCAGTTCCCATGGCGGTCCTTTTTCTCCCAGAAACAAAGGAAGGAGGGGCTTTGGTGCCTTGTGATGCATGCCATCTAAGAGATATAATAATAAGGTTTTTCAGGCCCCTGTTTCTGGAGCGATGGCTCCCCGTGTTTGAGGGTGATGGCGACAGTTTACCGTTGTGTCGAATTGTGACCTGTGAGTGAAATCCAATTCAGTCACTCCTTTTGGGGGATGTACAGCTGTTGATGAAACCATCTAGACTTCAGCCACAATGTGTTGAGGTTTCATATTCTCTTCCCACGTGTCATGAATGGAAGAGCGGAAGCTACAGCACCCGGGGTGGCTTGTCAGGTGTAGCCGGTCAACAAATGCTGATTGAATGGCTCCTGTGTCAGGCACTGAGCTATGTGTACACGAGACTTGTGAGAAAAGTTCCTACAAAGGCCAAAAGAAATTTCTGTAAACAAAAGCTGAAGGTGTTTTGAAGTCATCTAAAGGTGGTTATTTAAAGGAAAATGGGTACTGCCTGCCCTCCATGTTTGTAAATGTGTGTGGCCTCATCCTCTTCATACCGAAGGGCCTGCCTCCAACATACGCAGAGCCCGGGGCAGGAGGGCAAAGAAAGTCCCTCGTTTGCCCAAATATTCAGAAATATCAATCAAGCTTACAAAGAGTTAGAAAAAATACAGTTTGTTCTCATACTTTAAAAAATATAGGCATAAAGACAAAATTGAAAAATAGGTAAAGCTATAGTTTTTACATGATCCAAAGTTAGCAGATATAAAAAAAAGACTGAATCAATTATTGCCATACATGTTTAAATATTCTTTTGTTTTGTTTGAATGACTAACAAAATAAAGACTCATAATTTATAATGAACATGTATTTACTTCCTTAATTTTTTTGCCTTAATTTCATCGTGATCACAGATTCTGTCATTACAATGAACATTTTTACATAATTTTGTTCTATTGATAGCAATGAGCTAAAGGATTTCAAAAATGTAAATGTATTTAAAGTATGCAAAATTTGAATATATTTTCATCAAAAATGAGAAAATACATGTGAAAACATCAAAGAGGCATTTTCTCATCTATTTTCAAAGAAGTTATTTTTTTCTTGTAACATTAACATGAAAAGTCAAAGGCAAAATTACAAATTATAATTAATAAGTGTCAAAATGGTAAATAAAAATTCTTTAAATCAAACTGAATCTTAAATTTGATTTTCTATAAATGAAATACAATCTTATTAAATACTTTTGTAAGTCATACTTCACATTTCTAGCTTTCAATTTCCATCCAGTTGCCAACCTAAAGAAGCTCCGTTTTACCTCATGCGTAGGTGCATGTAGGTGCATGGCTTAAGAATAACAGTATCTACGTTAATTGTCGAACGTTGCACGATATTCCTCAGCTACCACGCACCATTGTTGCAAATACCATGTTACTTCTTCAGTATCTCCAGGAACAGGAATCTGAGCAGGAAGGGAGGCGGGGAAATGGGTGAACCGCGCCACTGGGAAACGATCATTCGATCATTCGTTATGCAAGAATCTGTTCATTCATGGCATCTGAGGGAAAAGGACTTACGCATTTGTCTTTCCTCTCACCCATATTAGTCAGCAACTCAAATCATCTCCCACTCCAAAACACTGTCCTCTCACATCAGCAGCCACAGCGCAGTCCACAGACCTTCATGGCACCTGGAGGGAGCGGCTTTCCTTACCCCTCCCCACAAAGAGATAAGGCAAAAAATATGGGGAAGCCACAGAGAAGGGTTTTCCTGGTTAGTTACAAGACTGGATGTTTGGGATTATGAGCGCTGGATTCCAAGCGACTGAGGGACCTCTGTGAGCATTAATGAAATTACTTTTTTTTTTTTTGCATTCGTGGCTGTGGCACTGTCTAAACCATCTCAGGGGAGCAGTCCCTTTTGCCTGCATCTCCTAATAGTGCTGACTCCTCATACAGAGCAAGACCCTGGTGAAGAATTCCCACTCAGGGTTCCCACTCGAGGCTGTCTCTTTTTACCTCCTGGTAGCGACTTATCCTTGCTCCAGGGGTTTTGGGTGAGGCATCCTTCCTAGACAGAAGGGTGCTTTTAAGAGGCATGGGCGGCTCTTTGGGTCACTTCTGTTCCAGTTGATTCCTGAAGTGGTGCAGAGTTGGAGTAAAGGTTGTGTGGTCAGTTGGCCCAGACTAAGAGTAACCTTTTGAAGTTGGCATAAGGGTATAGTACGTGCAGGCCTGAACAGCTGTAGTCATCTCTCTGGGAAGCCTCGGCCCAGGCACTGTCTCAGGCTGGATTGCACTCTGTGGGCTCTGTCCTGATTGGGTCCGAGCCGTGTCTGACCTTGTCTTTGCTCCCACGTGTTCCTGACCTCACTTCTTATTTGCTGTGTCTTCCCCCATACCCTGCGCTCCATCAGTTCCCCTCAACCTGCTAATTTCACCTGGACCCCTGATTCTCTTCTGGCTGACTGTGGCTGCCCCAGTAGTATTTTTCCCCTTCCCCAAAGACATAGGGCAAAATATATGGGGAAGGGGTTTGAGTTTCTTGTCCCTGAGGGTCTGAAAATGAGACCCAGAATGAGATCGGCATTCCCATACAGAATGAGCATACAAACAAAAATGTTCAAAAAGCCAATGCGTGAGTTGATACGGCCGTGCAGCATTATCGTGGTGTCTGTGTAACAGAAGAGTCACCGGTAAGATTTCTATGACCAGCGTGGCAAGATGAGGGCTGGCCCAGATCACCCTGGCAAAACCGCACATTTTGAAAATGTTGGAAGGCTCTCACAAGGAAAACCCATGACTGTAACGACACCCACGATTCATCAGTCGCCTCCACAAGTTGAGCTTTGAGCCTGGTGAAATTCGGTATGTCTAAAAACACATTCAGAATGTGTTTAAATTGTGCTGTAATGAGGCTGTTCTCAAGGATCCCCGTTTCTCTGGTTTCACAGATGTTTTGGTTGGATTGCATTTTGAAACTGCCTTAGCCCAAAAACATCTTCTTGCAGAAACAGCAGGTTCATTTCAATTCAATATTTCACTTTGGACAATTGCTTGACTTTGTTGAGAACCGCATGCTGGGACTTGGTCTCCCCGGGACCCACATGCTTCCTTCTCATTAGCATCAGAGGGAGCCTCGGCAGACAGATTGAGGCCAAGGAGAAGGCAGACCCCCACGATTCTGCGCCATGGCAGCGTGGAGCGTAGCTGAGCAGAAAGCTGGTGCACGCTAATAGTTGTAAATGGTGCTTTGCGAGCCATATGCTGCCTCTGATTGTATTTACATTGAGACATACAACATCTTGTTATCAAACAAGGCAAGAGGCAACACTAAATGGTAGGAGATAGCAGCCTCAGTGAACGACAGCGGCTTCTCCATTGTGCGCTGGTGCCGGGATGTTTAGGCTGGCAGAAATTCAGATCAGAAGGTCATTGCTGTGACAATGCCATGTGTCCTGGGCTGCCATGTGTCCAGGACAATGCCATGTGTCCTGGGCTGATGGACGGCTTTGGAATGTAAGAGGAGGATTTCTCTGCACCCCAAAGTAGAAAAAGATTCAGGATTCTGCTACCTGGCTGAATTTTTCCTCTGGGAACTGTTTGAGGCCCTCGGGCTAAGCCCAATGTGAACCCAATTTACCCTCAGGGGCTTTTCTGGGCATGGACGGGGGAGGGAGGACTTCAGAGGTCTGTCTGTGAAAAGATGTGGCTGAGACGGTGCAATACAGAGGCTGACCTGGAGGCCAGGCGGTGTCTGTGCAGGGCTGGTGCCTGCTTTCCCAGGTGAGGTAGGTTGTCATCCTGCAGTCATGCTGGGCTCTGGGGTGCAGGCGTGACTGTTTACACTGTGGCTCTGCCTGAATCTGTGTTTTGTGGCTCTGGGAGGCACAAACTCCCCAGGTACAAGTTACGTAGAACTGAGGTTCCAGCTCAGGTTACCGGTGGCACAGGTGTCTCGGAAAGCCCTCCCGCCAGGCTGAAGGCAGCTGCTCCTGCCATAGCAAGTGGAGCTGGTGAGAAAGGACGGGAGGTTCTTGACTGTGTCTTGGTAAAATCAACCTCAAAATCACGTGGTTTGGGGAGCAGCCCTGCCTTTGCTAAACTCCTTATTGGGAAGGTGTTGGGGTGTTGAAAATGTTCTTTCCTGTTCAGAGGGAATGTTAAGGCAGAAGGTGAATTTCAGCAGGTGATACGGCAGAGAGGGGTGGACCTTCCTGTTTGTGCTGGTTGTCACTGGGCAGACACATCGTGGCCGTTTCATGAGTCTAACCAGGGAGCTGGACTGGAAGGCTTTAAGGATCTGCTCTGAATCCGAGATTTTGTTAGGCCTGTCAGAGGGTGGGCACAGATGCAGTCTTCTGGGAGACCTGAGTTCAAGTCCCATCTCCCAGCTTCTTGCTTGCTGTGCCTCCTGGGGCAAGTTACTTAACCTCTCTGATCACAGCTTCCCGATTCCTAAAACAGATGGTTGGTATGAGGAGTAATCTGGCTCACAGTAGGTACTGAGTGAGTAGTGGTTGCTTTTCCTTCCTCTCCTTCTTCAAGTTGGCAGGGCCCACAGGCAACACAATACTTCGCCTCTAAAGTGCATTCCTTGTCTATCACAGACCCGACTTTCCTCCCCACACTGGGAGGTGAGGGCTGTCAGCTGTAATGCCATTCAAATGGAAGGCACTGTTGCTCGTTGAGGATAGGTGTAACTCAAGAGTCCACCTGTCACCTGATTCTCTGCCAGGCCAGCTCAGAGTCTGTGGCCTCTGTCAGTGCTTAGGGACCTGAAGTGCCTATGAACATCATACCCCCAAAGGTGGCCGGCCTGTCCGTGAGCTGGGTTTTCAGTCAGCTTGCATGGCACTTGGCATTGTCAGAACACAGGGTTTTCGTGAATCCTTCCCCTGTCCCAGGGTCACCAGATGAGATGGGAAAGGAGGTGGAAAGAAGGAAGCTCCTAGTCATCCTGACCTCAGTTAAAATCTCTGCTCCTTCAATCATGAGCTGTGCAATGTTAGGCAGGTCAGTCAGCTCCTGAGCCCCAGTGTTCTAGTCTGTGAAGCAGAGACAGTAATTCCTACTTGGCAAGGGGGTAGTAAATAGCCAAGGAAGTAAAGTGTCTGGCACATGGGAGGCATTCGACAATAATATCCTTGTTATTCAGAGCAATGTTCTCATGCCCTTAGATCACTTACTTTAAATAATTAGACCGGTGGTTCTCAAAGTGTGGTCCTTGGGCCGGCATCATCAGCATCACCTGGGACCTTCGAGAAGCAAACTCTCCACCCAATACCTACTGAATCAGAGACGCTGGGGCTGGGGTCCACAACGTGTGTTTTCACAAGCCTGCCAGGGGGTTCCGATGCATGATGAAGTTGGAGAACCTCTGAATTAACTAGAAACATTTTTCAGAACCACATGTTCCAAGGTCTTTTCTTTTGTCTGATTATGCACCCTCGCCCCTGCAGATGCTGGGGGAGGGCTTACAAACCAGGCAACGAGGTCAGAGCCGATACTTGTCAGCTGGGGTTGGGGAGCACTGGTTTGCCCGAATTCAAGAGAAAGGGGTCCGGGACCCCTTGAGCCCCATCCTCCTGGAACAGACAAGGGCCTCGATCAATGTTCTAGGTATTGCTTTTCACCTGCCCTCTGGAAGGACTGCCCTTCCTCACTCACTGGGGTGTGTGCAGACCCTGTGCCAATCTGTTCTCCTCCGCCCCGTCAGACATACTTTCTCTCACCCTCGCTTCGTTTCCCAAGGAAGTGCTGGCCGGATCCTCGGTGATAGATGTGAATACTATTTTCCAGGTACGTTGTGGGAATGTATTCTGTAAACGGATGCTGCCGACCGGCCAGTTCTTTGCCTGACGCCCAGACAGCGTTATTAGCACATTTGGGGACTCTAATTTTAGGGGAAAACCTGTCACCGTGGTGTTGCAGTGCTCTGTCACGCAGCCTTCCACAGCACATGCTGATCTCTTTCATGTGGTTTGTTATTCTGATGCTGAATTATTGAATGGGCTACATCCAGGCAACTAATACAAATAGCATTCGGCGTTGAATTCTGTGACTAGACATCATTCCTGAGGGCTTCCTAGGTGGTAGCCATTCCACAGGGGGCTGCGAGGTGTTCAGCATCTGGGGCGGCCTCTGTTCTGAAAACAGATCGTTTCAGTCACTGACCCAGAGTTCTGCAAATATCCGGACATCACAGCTGAACTCAGGGTCGATGTGAGTTGTGTGGTGTGGAGCTCTCAAAGTTTTGTGTTTCTTTTCAAAGGTAGTGTGGTTTTGGAGAGAGGCAGATCTGGGGTTGAGTCTGATTCTGCCACTCCCTGGCTGTGTGAGCTGGGGAAAGTTACTTGACATCTCTGAGCCTCATTCCCCTTATCCCTCAAGTGGGATAAAAACTCCTGCAGGGCTCTTAGGAAAATTACAAGAGATGCTATAGTGGGGCCTCTGGCCCTTGGTAGGCAATCCATAAGCTATAAGTATTCTTGTTTTGAGGTTTGCCTCTGGGCAAGGCATTGGGAAGACAACACATACTATCCATGGGAAAAAATAACTTTGACGGAACTGTTTTGCTGGAGGAAAGATTAAAAACGATTTCAGAACTAGAAAGCAGAGGTCCTTCCAGCAATGTTTGGGTTTCTTGTTTCAACATTCATCACAAGTTGTATCTTCTGGTGAGTCCCACAGGGGACTCCTTCTGGACAGCAGGTGAGAGACAATGTACCCCGCAACTGTGCCCTTGAGCCACTGTCCAGCCTGACAGCCAACCGTGGAGCTGTCTCAAGATGCTGGTGAGCTGGGCTGCACGTTGTAACCTAGGAAACGTTTGCCTGGAATCGGTTGACTGACAGCATCAAAAGCTTTGGCTAGCTGAGCAAAGAGTTAGAAGAACAGGTTCTTGACTTTTTCCTGCGATCTCATAGGCTCGGTCACTTGAACCCTTTGTGATAGATGTAGCTGTCCAGATGAGAGGGCCAGGTGAGAACATGCCTACAGCCCCTGTGGGCAGTCCAGGAAGCAGAGCACTGCTGCTGCAGGGCGTGGCTGAGATGCAGGCCTGGCTAGGGACGGGCATGGGAGTCCCGGATGTCCACGATTCCTGAGTGTGCACAGCAGATCAGGTACTCTGAATGCAGAGTTTGTGATTAGGGGAAGTCACATGAGCTATTCTTTTTCTTTGTTTTTTCCTTTTAGAGACAGGATCTCATACACTCTCCCAGGTTGAAGTGCAGTGGCGCAATCATAGCTCACTGCAGCCTTGATCATCCTGCCTCAGCCTCCAAGTAGCTAAGACTGCAGGCATGGGCCCCTGTGCTTGGCTAATTTTCTTACCATTTTTTTTGTAGAGATGAGGTCTCACGATGTTGCCCAGGCTGGTCTCAAATTTCTGGGCTCAAGTGATCCTCCCATCTTAGCCTCTCAAACTGTTGGGATTACAAGCATGAGCCACCATGCCCAGCCCACATGGGCTACTGGTAAACGTGAAGCAGAATACTATAATAAACTTTTAAAATCTCCTAGATTCTTTTCAGCATGATGATAGTTTTTAAAAATTTTATCAAAACTTGTTTTGAGCATGTTTTTTATTATGGTGAAAAATACATAGCATTAAATTGACCGTTTTCTTTCTTTTTTCTTTCTTTCTTTCTTTTCTTTTTTGAAACAGAATCTTGCTCTGTCGCCCAGGCTGGAGTGCAGTGGCGCGATCTCGGCTCACTGCAAGCTCCACCTCCCGGGTTCACGCCGTTCTCCTGCCTCAGCCTCCCGAGTAGCTGGGACTACAGGCGCCCGCCACCACGCCCGGCTAGTTTTTTATATTTTTAGTAGAGACAAAGTTTCACCGTGTTAGCCAGGATGGTCTCCATCTCCTGACCTCGTGATCCGCCCGCCTCGGCCTTCCAAAGTGCTAGGATTATAGGTATGAGCCGCTACTCCCAGCCCATTTTCACCATTTTTAAGTGTATAGTTCTGGAACATTGAGTACATCCATGTTATTCTGCAGCCATCACCACCATCCATCTCCAGAATATTCTCATTTTCCCAAACTGAAAGCTAACCCACTAAAAGCCAACTTCCCTTCCCTACTTCCAACAGCCCGTGCTGACCAGCATTTCTTCTACTGAAACTTTTGTTAAGACCAGAGGACCCTTCTAGCAGATAGGAGAAAGCATTTTCATGACCTCCTCCTTCAACAATATATTTAAGAACACTTTTTAAAAATATATAGGACTTTTGTTTCACCTCTCAGATGCAGACACTAAATAAAGCCATGAACACATGTAGACATATGTGGCCCCTCTGGAATAATTGTACATGCCTTTATATTCCCCTTGCTGAAAAGAGCAATATAATGTTTATAAAAGAACATTTACAAAGAAGAAAGACTTGGACCAAACCACCGTCTTCCTGAGTTGTTGACAGCTGTTACTCAGTGGAAACCTCAGTGGAAACAAAGAAATATTGCAGCATTGTTTGAACATGAACATTTGAAGTGGCTTCCTTCCAAAGCTTGGCTGATTTAGGTACCTGGGATCTGTGGCCAAAGCCTCCTGTACTGTCTTGATTTCTTTCCTATAGCTATTGTTGACGCAGCTGTGGAAAAGTCTGGTGTGTATCCTGAATCGGCAATTGCTTCCACTTGCTTAGAGTCAACTATTTCTAAGTTATGTCACCGAATCTTCTCGAACTGTGGACTTCTCCATTTACAGGGCTTTTGCTGTATTGAGGAAAAGCAAGCTTTTCATCATGGAGGAGATTCGCCAGGTGTTCTCAGAATCTTAGGGGCAGTAGCAGCCAACGTATAGATTTCAATGGACAACCATTGAAATGTGAAGGTGGAAGGAATCTAGAGCATTTAAGAGAAACAGACAGTGTCTCCCCGCCCCAACCCCCAGAAAGGGTGGTACCTCCACATTATCATTTTTCTTCTTTTAAAAATTTGTGGCAATGCAGCTTAGCCTGTTTTGAGACCTGAACATCCTTCTGTAGACCTGCCCACCTAGCCCTGGTGCTGACTCACCGTGGGCCCTGCTGAGTCATTTCACAGCTCATTTTTTCCCCCCACTAACCAATAACACGGGGTCAGTAACACCTGCCCTGGTTGTGAGACTCCAATGAGAAACCGATGTGAAAGTGATTTGAAAATCATCAAGCTCTTTCCACATGTACTGTGGGGGCCCTTGTAGTATGCTCCTTAGGGCAGGCATGTCTGAGTGGGCTTGGGATGGAGGCTCCCAACCGGGTGCCCCAGTGGTTTAGCAGTGTGTGTTGGGGTAGTGATCTGCTTAGACCTCTGGCTGTGAGCTGTCTCCCCCATTTATCTCCTACAAATATTATTTCCAAGTGGGCCATGACAAATGACAAAAATAGTCAGGAAGCCTGATGGAGAAGGGCTGGCGGGCATTGGTAGGAACAGCTGGAGGGTCCTGGGCCAGGGATCCCACAACGCACTCTTTCCAGTCGTCCAGCTCAAATATCACTTCCTCCAGGAAGTCTTCCGTCAGTCCCCAGGGCACCTGGCCTCCACACTGCCCATCTTGCATTGGGCTTGCTCCGCTAACTGTCTCCTGTGTAGACTGTGGATTCCATGAGGATGAGGACAGTTGTCCACCTTAATCCCTGTTCCTGGCACACAGGAGGCCCTTAAATGAAAGGGTGGACACCCTAATAAGCACCCTTGTGGGTATGCAGTCTTTGTACAGATTTATAACAATGTCCTTTCTTAAGATTAGTTGAAGAATAAGTTTTGGCAGAAAACAAGCAAATAAAAGTGGGATTATTTACAGTCTGTTTTCTCAAAGTGTGGCCCAGGAACCAGCAGCAGGGGCATCCCCTGGAAGTTTGTGATAAATGTCCAATTTCAGGCCCATCTCATATGGACTGAGTCAGAATCCACTTTTTGGCCAAAGACCAGGAGATGTGTCTGCTCACTGCAGCCTCACTGCAGTGAGGCTGGTTTCAGGCATCTCCTGGGCCTTGCAGATGAGGGAAGGGAAGTCCTGCCCAAGCTTCTCCTTCTAGATCCTTTTTTTTTTTTTTTTTTTTTTTTGACACGGAGTCTCGCTCTGTCACCCAGGCTGGAGTGCAGTGGCGCGATCTCGGCTCACTGCAAGCTCCGCCTCCCGGGTTTACGCCATTCTCCTGCCTTGGCCTCCAGAGTAGCTGGGACTACAGGCGCCCGCTACCTCGCCCGGCTAATTTTTTGTATTTTTAGTAGAGACGGGGTTTCACCGTGTTAGCCAGGATGGTCTCGATCTCCTGACCTCGTGATCCACCCGCCTCGGCCTCCCAAAGTGCTGGGATTACAGGTGTGAGCCACCGCGCCCGGCCCGCCTTCTGGATCTTGGAGCCGGAGAGCTCAAGGCTTCTCACCTGGAATTTCCCAGCTCTGGGGCAGGGTTGCAGCCAAAGGGATGAGTTTCTTTAAGGGATCCAGGCAGAGGAACTGATGCACAGCTTAGGGGTGGCCATGGGATGCCCCTTCACACCTGAGAGGGTTTAAGTCAGCAGCCCAGGGAGCAGGAGCCAGAGCAATGGAGTAAGCCAGCTGCCGTGGGGCTCTTAGAAAACTAGGGCTCATCTGGCCCTGTAGGAACTCTGGCCGGCTACTACTTTAACCCCTTTTGCTCTTCCCTGACAGGGTTTTTTTGTGTCCTCTATGTAGGGAAGGATACGAAGAGGTCACTTTGATCTTGATTAGTTTAACAAGTTCTAGATAAGAAGATTTCAGATCTTCCTTACCAACTCACCCTGGTATCACAGCCCTCTTGGTCTTCCTTGTACCTAACTGAAAGTTATTCTCAATACCTTGTGACAATGCTTGCATTATTTTCCCGGATCAGTATTTGACTTTGCACTGTTCTTTGACTGTTTATGAGCTTAGCTCTGAACCAGTCTACTGGGTTCAAGTCCTGGCCCAGTCAGACATTTATTCAATAGATATTTATTGAACATCTATGATGTGCTATACACTCATCTGGGCACTGAAGAAACAGCTATCAACCTTTGCCCTCATTCTAATGGTAGACACTGGCAATACACAACAAATAAGTAAAAAAAAAAAAAAAAATAGCATTTTTTTCATCAGCTATATGACCCTGTGCTTGCATAACTTCTTGGGGGCCTGATTTTTTGGATTTTTAAAATGCCAGACAACAATAGTATTATCCTGAGAAGTTTGCTGTGAGCATGGAATGTATTAATACACATAGTGTGGGATGATACTTACAAAGGGCCATAGAAAACTGCCTAGTCAAAATAGCCATTCAGGAAGTGTTAAGCGCACTGTTAGCTGCTCTTGCTTGTTTCTCCAGCAGCATCCTGAAACCTTTTTGGGCAGGCTCGATTGATTTTTTTCTCTGGCACCCCAGATCAGCCACACACTAGCCTGTGACCTCAGTCTTCCCATTTGATGAGTGGGAATTGAAGTCTCCCTCTTCAGGTGAGGACTGACAGAGCAGATTGACATGGGCATGCCTGCTGGGAGGTGCTCAGAACAGGAGTCCTGGGGTCTAGTCTTACCCAGTTCTTGGAGGCAGCCTCCTGGAAGCACTTATGTGTCTGCTGTTATTTCTGTAATTCCTGATTTATTGCTGTTGCCATGTTTGTTCTTTGAGAGTCCTTCCACTTCAGCTTCATGATGGATAAATCCTTAGTCACAGTCAATTCCTCACACTGAGCAACCTTGGAGCTAAACTCTTTGAATTCATGTTTACTTATGTCATCAGATTGAGCGAAGGAGTTTATAGCTTTCTGTTTTGGGACAAGGACCTTGAACCAACTGGTTCTGATGCAGAAATGATACGGGTGAGTGGCATATAATGCCATGTTTAAGTAAGCATGTCTACATGAGGGGTCTTAGGCTGTCGAGAGAATTCTGTCCTGCAGATATGGGACTGGGTGTGTGAGCTCCTGTCAGGACACACACAGGGACTCCTGTGGGAAGGTGTCAGGCCAGCTCAGCTCAGGGCTCATTTCAGACACACAGGGCCTTCAAACACAGGGACTGAGCTTTAGTTGAGGCTCGAGGGCCTGGGAGCCCAGGATGTGTAAGGGAAGGGGGTTGCCAAGCACTGAGTTTGGGCAAGTCTGGGCTGGCCTGGGCTATGGGGTCCAGAACTGGGAACCACCATCCCTCTCCTGGGCAAAGGACGGCCACAGAGCAAGGGAAGGTCTGCAACACTGAGAGGAGGCTTGGGACACATCGCGGGTCTAGGGAAGGGTCAGGCAAGAGACTGGGCAAGATATAGGAGTAGGTCTGGAGTATATAGGAGTAGGCCTGGCTCCATGGTGTGTGTGATTGGAGGAGGGCACGGAAGAAGCCCTTTATACAGGACAGGGGCAGCGCTTACAGTCCCCCGGAAACCACAGGGAGAGAACCAGCCTGGGCAGATGTCAGCAGGAGCTGTATGAGGATGTGGCTTCCTTGCCAGCCCTCGGACTCCCAGGACTACTGAGGTCCCTTGAAAGCAGTGCAGCCTGCAGCCCCATCCCCTGATGCTCAAATTGTGGCCGCACTGAACAGTCACAGAGCCTAGGTCTGAATGCTTCTAGGAGCAGAGGAGTCATTACCTCCACACATAGCCTATTTGATCCATTCTTGATTTTTTTCCCACCAGATTTTTTTGAGGCACAACTCATGCAATGAAATGTGCAGATCTGAAATGTACGGTTCAATAACCTTTCACATTTGCATCCACCTGTGCAATCATTTCCCAGATCCAGGTAGAGAACATTTCCATCACCCCAGAAAGTCTCTCCATGCAGGCCGGGTGTGGTGGCTTATGCCTGTAATCACATCACATGATCAAGGTGGGTGGATCATGAGGTCAGGAGTTCAAGACCAGCCTGAGGCCGGTCTTTGGGAGACCGGGAGGGTGGATCATGAGGTCAAGAGTTCAAGACCAGCCTGACCAACATGGTGAAACCCCGTCTCTACTAAAAAATATAAAAATTGGCCGGGCGTGGTGGCAGGTGTCTGTAATCCCAGCTACTCAGGAGGCTGAGGCAGGAGAATCGCTTGAACCTGGGAGGCGGAGGTTGCAGTGAGCCGAGATCGCGCCATTGCACTCCAGCCTAGGTGACAGCGCGAGATTCCATTAAAAAAAAAAAAAGGAAAGTCTCTCTATGCTTTCCCAGTAACAGCACCCTCCCCACCCTAAGGCTGACTTTTCTGACGTTGATCACCTTGCATTGGTTTTACCTATTCTTGAGAGCTGCAGGAATGGAATCATACAGCAGTCCTGCATTTGTGCTCAGCCAGTTCTGTCTATTCCGATGGAATAGCTCTGATCATACTAAGCCTCCTCTGGCCGGTGTGCCTTTGCTCGCATCCATCTTCGATCTTTTCATGGGGAGCCTTCTGCATGGGCCACCTCTCCTCTGCCCTCTTCCCACCACATCCCTCTAGTCCTCGCTTGTCCTGCCCGACAGTGTGAATATGCCAGCAGCCCTTGTGCTGTGCCACAGCCCGAGGCATTTCACTGTTCAGGATGCTGACGGGAGCAGTGACTCTCCTGATGAATGTGTGCACCTGTTGTCCTCAGAGGAAGTGCCACAGAGCCAAAAGAGTCGACTCTTCTCACCTCTCACAAGGGGAAGGCGTTGTCTGGAGTTTGGAATAGGCCAGCGACAGATTCACTGGCTGGCTTCTCTGTGACCTTGGAGGAGTCATTTGACTTTCCTGAGCCTCGGCTTTCTCCTTCCCAAAATGCAGGGGTCATTTGGATGAGATGCTCTTCAATGTCCCTTTTGATCTACAGCATGATTCTGAGTCTTCCCTGTGCCGGTTCATCGATACATCCACCGTGTGTATGTAGTTCTCAAGCAAAAAGTTTCAGCTGTAGGTGTGTGTATATATATATATATTAAATTCCACCTTGAAGTTTAACATTCCTGCAGTCCTAATTTATTTTATACCCTGGGTTAGAAAAAAGACATTTAAACAGCGGGAATTCTAGACTGGTGGAGAGCTGACCTCCTTGGATTGATTTTTTTTTTCCAGCTGACCTCGGGTGCTTGCCCCTACCCACAGGCAAAGGGCTATCTGGTGGTCTTCTCTATAGAAGGTCTCAGAAATGGATGAAAGGACAGTTTTGTTTGGAGAGTATTTTGATGTCTTGGTTCAGTAGTTTCAGAAAATACGAAGACTCAGAGAAATCTATATTTTTGGATTCAGTTCAAAATGGGGCTCTGGGGTCGTGTGGCGGGAAGCAGGTGGTATAAGGGCCATGTTGCCATCAGCTGCCAACTGTGGGCCAGCCCCTGGCTGCCATGGGTCAGAGCTGCCCATCTGTAAGATGGGTGAATAATCCCTGCTTCACCTTGTCACATTGTTATGAGCATCAAAAGAAATAAGGCCCATGGAAAAGGCATTGTTCCAATTCATCTTCGGCACAGTTGGGTAAACTTGGGTTTGCTTAAGTGTCGGCTAGGTAGTGACTTATTCTGGTTTGTGTTGCCTGGTTTGGTCAGAGCCCAGGACTTTCACAGGGTTCTTGTAGTTCCTCTTCTTAGGTATCTTCCCTCTCCTCCTTCAGTTCTTTTCTCCCCAGCATATCCCCTTCTTCTCACCCCTGTGCCACCCAGGGGTGCTTTGTGACTCATATGTTGTATTAGTCTATTCTCATACTGCTAATGAAGACATACCTGAGATTGGGTAATTTATAAAGAAAAAGATGTTTAATGGACTCAAAGTTCCACATGGCTGAGGAGGCCTCACAATCATGGTGGAAGGCAAAGGAGGAGAAAGGCACATCTTACATGGCGGCAGACAAGAGGGAGCTTGTGCAGGGAATTTCCCCTTTATAAAACCATCAGATCTCATGAGACTTATTCACTATCATGAGAACAGCATGGGAAAGACCTGTCCTCGTGATTCAATTACCTCCCACTGGGTTCCTCTCACAACACTTGGGAATTACGGGAGCTACAATTCAAGATTTGGGTGGGGACACAGCCAAACCATATCATATGCTTTCCTCCTTCTTTGCCGTCTTAAACCCACTGATCCCTTCTAGGAAATCCTCCCAAGACTCTGACCTGAAGCTGACCCTCTGCAGCACCGCCTCTCCGGCCTCCCAGGAGGCACAAGTGTGCCAGGGACGTCACAACCTGTGCACGTAAGCTTTTATTACTACCAGCCAACTTGGGGTATTTAGAACCATGGGATTCTATGGCTAGATGTGACTTAGATTTCTGTTTTTTTCTAAAGCCAAGGTCTTCCTCTGTTGCCTAAGCTAGAGTACAGTAGTGCAATCATGGCTCACTGCAGCCTTGAACTCCTGGGCTCAAGTGTTCCTCCCAGCTCAGCCTCCTGAGTAGCTGGGACTCTAGGTGCATGCTGCCACACCTGGGTAATTTTTATTTTTTGTACAGGCGAGGTCTTGCAACGTTGCCCAGGCTGGTCCTGAATTCTGGCTTCAAGTGATCTTCCCACCTCGGCTTCCCAAAGTACGGGGATTACAGGCATGAGTCGCCATGCCCACCCCAATTTTGATTTCTTAATTGAGAAATGAACAAACTCAGGGCAAGAGGCTGAGCCACCTGTGCCAGACCCCCTGGACAATTTGTCTCCAGTTTCCCTTTGCTTTTCCAGAGTGCTGCCTCTGATTACTCTGCACTTAGTTTATCTGGGTGTACCTTGTCGCACTCATAAGCCTGTGATGACCTGGACTAAGCCTCACGTGGGAACTCAATACTTATTTTTGATCAGATTAAATGCTCAATGCATATTTGTTTCATTACATGGAAGACATTAAGAACAGATACATCACGCGAGATGTTCTTGCATGTAAGTTATTTGTTACGGGGCCCAGCCTTTGGCCACAGGACATGGAAACACCGCTCTCCCACTTTTTTGGTAGTGCCTTCTGCCATTCTTTGTAACCAAGAAGGTCAAGGCCAAAAGAGTGGTGGAGGCTAAGGGGTTAATCTCCATCCTCAGTCGTCTCTCTTTGTTTCCTGTGCACCAGACACCCTTGAAACAGTACCTGCAAGTTACTGGAGCTTTAAATCGAAATGTCAACCCTCTCTTCATTTCCACTTACCACGCTTGCCCCCGTGGGATTGTACTGCTTTTAAAGTGGGTGATATCCTTTCTCATAACTCTTCTGTGGATGACTTAATCCCTGGAACATCTGCCATGTGGACCAAGGGCTCCTGGGGAATAAGAGCTTGGATCTCACTCTTTCGTTATGTCATTTGGTTCCCTGCTTCTGAACCTCAGCCTCAAAACTCAACCAAAACAAAAAGGAAAATATTTTTCTGAGTTCAGTATAACCTCAAGGTTCTGATGAATGGATAGAACTGGATGCCCATGGATGCTGACAGCTAAATGCATTTCTGCAAAGGGGCGAGGGCTCCGGGTAGATGTTACCTTTATGGCAAGACTGAATGCAAAGGGACCGTTCCTATTTCCAGTGTGCGATCGTGTATGTGTTTCTCAGTCAGGTCTGTGTGAGGTCGTCAGCTGAGTGCAACAGCTTTCTATGTCTGCTAAGAAGACAGTGTTTGGGGCACGGTTGTCAGGGACTGCCTGTCACAGCGTGACTGGGCAAGCGTATTGCACAAAACCACCTGACTGATTCCTAAGACCAGCCAACTGTGTCTTTATGGATCCTGATTTAGACAAGGTGCTGTTCATTTGCTTAAAAAAGATATGAGTCCCAGACCAGGAGGAAACTGTCAAGGTTTATTTCGCAACCTTCTTTAAAAGATCTGGAGTTGCCCTTCAGTGGATAGAGAAGTAATTTATAAGCCTTCCCTTTAATCTAGTTTCCAAAAATAGTGGGGCTATCTCACAGTCAAGATTGCCTCATTGCCAAGGTCCACTTGAATTTCAGAACACGGTGCTCTCCCCGCAGAGGCCCAGGGCACCAGGCAACTCAGGAGAGAAAACCCCTGTGGCTCCCTGGGGACCCCCAGGCTGCCTGGGACCAGGGACACGCAGGGCCCTTGAGATCCTGATGTACTTCTCTTTGTAAAAGGACATCCAAGAAGCCACAGGAAGGAAAAAGGAGCCCCTGCTGTCCCTCACCCAGTCGGTGCCCACTCACCCTGAGCTGGGGCTGGCTGCTGATCTTAGCCGAGGGCTCCCTGCCCTCCTTGGATGTGTGGCCTTGGGTCCCCTGTGCCAGGAAGCTGGTGAGGATGGCCGGCCATCTGCAGGCTCCACCTTCCCACCTATGTCCCACTTAGCCTGCTCCTTTCAGGGGTTCCATGTTCTGCACCACAGACCCCTGGGCCATGGGGGACCGTAGCTGGGGAGCTGTCAGCCTCCTGGGCAGTGCTGACACCCTCTCTGCTCTCCCTGAGGACACTGAGTCTGGGTGGGCTGGGACATCCAGCCTCCCTCTGTTTCTTGGCAGAGTGTGGCCTGGTTTTCTGGTCTCTTTTTGCTTTTGACCTATGCGACCCTCTTGGAATAGCTGCCACCCCACCAGACCGGCACGCGCATCTGGAGCTCCTCCCCCAGAGCCCCGGCCGCAGAGGGCGTGAGCAGTTTGGGGCACAGAAAACCGACTGGTTGTCAGGGATTGCCTGTAAGAGGGGCTGTTGGTCTCTGAAACGTGAAAGGCGAGCTGAGGACACCAGCTCAGTCGAGGGATAGTGAAATACAATCCCAAGGGTGTTGCCTGGCTCACTTGCCTATTTTGAGGGCTGGCCCAACCCTGGGCCTGTGTGTCTGTCCTCATGAGGCCTGCTGGGTAGTCTTCAGTCTGTCCCATGATCACCTTTGGGTCAGGGGATCCCCAGAAGGCTGATCCGGTTACTTGGATAGTTTAGTTGTGCACCTGTGCATTCCTTTCTACATTTGAGAGATGTTTATTAAATAACTGCTCTGTGCTAGGCTCTTGGGAAACAAGATGAAAAATAAGTGTGGTCCTGACCCTCGGACATCTCACCATCTTAAAGACATGGCAGGCAAGGAGAGAAGTATGTCAGCAATGAACAACTATAAAAATCTCAGGAGCAGTCGTAGACATTCGTTTTGTGGATCTGCACGTTCAGGTTGTAGGTCTGCAGGGTTGGCGGGGCTGATTTTACTCCATGGTTGTTCACCCTGGGTCCCACGCAGGAGACTCTTCTTTTGATGATGGCAGAGATACAAAAGAGCAGTGGAAACATGCAAGGCTTGTCAGGCCTATGCTTGCAGCGAACACACTGGCCCTCTAACCACATACCTGTGCCCAATGCAAATTATGCAACCAACCCTGCAGCCAAGGGTAGGGAAGAGCTCTCCTCTGCTGCAACGCTGAGGGTGCAAGAGGGAAGAACAGGCTGATAATCCACCACTTGGGCAGTCTCTGCAGGCATGGGTGCCCCTGGAGGCCAGGTACAGACTGCAGTGGGGCATGACGGAGCCTGGGACATGTGGCCTGGGAAGCTGGAGGCTAGTGCCTTGGGGCACTAGGACAAGGTCGTGGGGAGGCCACAGGTCAGCAAAGGCCTGAATGACACTGGCTTCTGGGACTGGGGAAACCAGAACCTCCAGGCAGGGTCTGTGTAAGTGCTGGTCCCTGGCTGCCTCAGGACCATGGCTGGCTGTATGGAAGGAGGGGAAGACCCTGGCTTGTTCTGCTCCTGCTCCTCCTACCCAGGTCAGCCCGCTCCCTCAGCCTCGGACAAAGCCCAGGTGCGGCAGGACTCGGCGGTCCATGCGCCCAGAGAGGCATATTTCTTTTGTCAGCATCTGCCTCTCTGAGTATGGCACCAGAGGCTCCCCTCTCCTCTGCACGTGTCAAGTGGTGGTGAGTATGAGGTCTTCCCTTTGGGGCCCTGGAGCGACACATCCAGCATTCTCCAGAACACAGCAGTTTCTCCGCCAGTCCCTTCATTCAGGCCACCAGCACCTGTGCCCTCCTGATGGGCCTCTCTGATTCTACCCTTGCCCCTCCTGCCCAAGTGACTTCCTAAAATATAACTCAGAATGCCACCCTTTCTTGGGACCTTAGCACCTGTTCCCTTTGCCTGGAGGGCTTCTCCTCCCACCTGCTCTGGGTCCCCTTCACCTGCCACCATCTCATCTTGCTTGATGCAGTTGAAATATTGCTCCTCTGGAGAAAAGTCCACAGCCCTCCAGCCTTCCATGCACCATGTCTAGAACCACATTTCTTTGTGTTTATAATTCCTGAACTTTAAAGCACTAATTCCCTTGTTAATATATGTGTGATGTGCGATGTGTGTGTGTGTGTGTGTGTGTGTGTGTGTGTGTGTGTGGTTATCTGGTTTCTGTCTCTCTCCTCCTATGGAGGATGGGAGCCATGTAGGTCCTCCTCACCACCATGCTCTCAGAACCTAGTACAGAGCACATACTAGGTGCTCAGTAAATGCTGGATGGAGGAATGAATGACAGAGTGATGCCTTAACATTGTATGGGGTGGAAGCTATGACTTGATTCTGTTCACATTTAACTGGGGCAACCCTTGAGGGTTTTGTCCTTTTGCTGTTCTTTCTGAAATACTTAATAATCAATCATATGTACCTGGTCAGAAAGCACATAAGAATTCCGAATTATTCCTGCCCACTTGACTTTGTCCAGTAAGGAACTTAAAGGCAAACAGATCCTAAAGTTGCATTAGAGCCTACAAAGATGACATAGGGAGTAAGAAAAGTTATTTTAACCTCCTAATGTTCTTCCCCACATGATCTAAGCACATCTGGTGCCCTCCTGTATGTTCTGTCTTTCCTCACTGTTCTGCTCAGCACCTGGACCCCAGGCACAATGACCCTTGAGCTCCCAGCAAACACGCCTGCCTCCCTGTGATGTCCACAGCCTGCTGTGGAAAAAACTTAATAGGGACAACTGTGCAAAGCCCATGGAGACAGCCAGGACCACAAAGCCTTCTGTACAAGAGAATTTGTAAGTCCAGCTTCATGGCTGCTCTGAAGGGCAGCAGTAAGTCCTCTAGATAATCTGACCCTTGCACAGCCCTCAGCCCTGGGTTTTGCTAGTGGTGAGATGTGGGTGGGACAGGCACCCATTGGTGGGGGTCGTCCCAGACAGGCCCTTGGTAAATGTTGGGCAGAACTGAGAGTCAGGCAGCAGTTCCTGAGGAAGAGCACCCAGGATGCCACTGCCACTAGGCCGTGGTGATTGATGTCCCCTGGCTGTCATCTCATCAGACCCCTGCCTTCCATGCACCTCTGTTCCTAGTTTGAGACTGTAGGCCAGAGAGGCCTGAGGACAGCATTCAGATGGTCAGAGCTGAGAGGAGCTGCATGGTCAGCCTCTGAGCCTCTGTCAGACCAAGACCTGCCTGCACCTGCAAGGAGCAGGGCGGATGGGGAGGGAGGATGCAGAACAATTAGCACACAAGGAAAGGCTAAAGGATTTCTTGGTGGGCTTAGCCTCGCAGGAAATGATAACCACTACTGAATGAGTGCTGTTTGAGGTTTATCTTGTGCATGCATGGAGCAGAAGGAGGCAGAGTGACTCTGAGGGGCTCAAGGCCTGGGGTGGGGAGAGAGAGACTTGGGGAAAGCCAGTGAAGTGACCACGAGGAAGGCACTGCCTCTGAGGTTTGAGGAGGTCTGTGCTGAGGGCTGAAGGCTAAGAAATGTGACAGGAGTGTCAGAAAAGGCTTCCTAAAGGAGTTGGACTTTGATCAGGGTTTTGAAGGATGCGTAGAAGTTTTCCAGGCAGAAAGATGGGGAGTGCATCTCAGACAAAAGAACAACATGAAGCAAATGAACAAAATTGTGACAAAACATGATCAAGAACAATAGGAGCCAAGAGAGACCCAGTGATTTGAAATGCATGAAGCGTGGTTTGGTGACGTTGTAGCGATCAGGTCTCTGTCTAGACTCATGAAACAAAAAGTGATTATGGAACTTTCACTATTAGGTGTTACTCTCATTTTACCGATGAGAAGGACTAAGGGCATTTCACTGTCTTTCCTGATGTCACACAATTAGTTAAGTGGTGGATGCAGATTTCAAGTCTTAAATCTGTGGTCTTTCCACTGAGCCGTGCGGCTTCCCTGGAAGAAACACTGAAGGTTGACGGCTTGACAAGGCAAGATTTAGTGTAGTGAAACGCAAAATGTGTTTCCTGAGTGGCTCTAGGATTGCCCTGCCTGAGGGCGGGAGGCAGGCAGATTAGTGAGACTTTCATACGGTCAGCACGGGAAGGCCGTTCCACATGATGTCATGGGGTACGTCGATTGACAAACATGTTCCACTCAGTAAGTCTGGGAAATACTCAGTTAGACCTTAAAGATGATCCCTTCCTGCAGGACTTCTCAGAGTCTGCGCCTCGCTGATATGCGCTGTGGGTTTCTAAAAGAATGCAGGGTAGCTCCGTCCCTACTAAAAATACAAAAATTAGCCGGGTGTGGTGGCGGGTGCCTGTAATCCCAGCTACTCAGGAGGCTGAGGCAGCAGAATTGCTTGAACCTGAGAGGCGGAGGTTTCAGTGAGCTGAGATCGCAGATGCTGTCTCAAAAAAAAAAAAAAAAAAAAGAGAGAATTCAAAGTAGAATGGTGGTTTCCAGTGTATGGGCCAGAAGTTTCAAAGGTCCTTGAGACCCTTTCAGGAGGGTCAGTGAAGTCGAGACTACCTTCAGAACAAGACAAAGGCATCATTTTACCCTTACTCTGTCACAAGCACACACCAGAATTTTCTAGAGCCTACATGATAGTGCAACAGGTTGAATTCAGAAGCAGAAGTGAAAATCCAGCTCTTAAGCTGAACGTTAAGGAGTTGGACCAAAATGTGGGACAATGCCACTCTTTTCACTGGTTATTTTTGTTTTGGGAAATAGAATCATTTTTCACAAAAATACGGTGTTAGCAGGGAGCAAATTTATTATTGTTATTTTTGAATGAATGATTGCATATTTTTAAAAATTCCCAATTTAATTTTGATGGTAGTAAACATTGATAGGCATAACCCACATAAACAAAAGCTCTGAAGATTTTGATTTTTTTTTTTTTTTGAGACAGAGTCTTGCTCTGCTGCCCAGGCTGAAATGTAGTGGCATAATCATGGCTCACTGCAGTCTTGACTTCCTAGACTCAAATGATCCTCCTGCCTCAGCCTCCTGAGTAGCTGGAACTATAGGTGCATACCACGACACCCAGTTAATTTGTAAATTTTTTGTAGAGATAGGGTCTCACTAAATTTCCCAGGCTGGTCTCAAACTCCTGGACTCAAGCAATCCTCCTGCCTTGACCTCCCAGGGTGCTGGGACTACTGCAGGCATGAGTCACTGCATCTGGCCTACTCTTGATAATTTTTAAGGGTGCAAAGAGTTCCTGAAACCAAAAAGTTTGGGGACCACTGGGTAATGTAGTATTTCTTAAACTTATTTCGTCCAGAACTTCCCTATCCACCCATTTTAGGTCAGATAGCAATTATTAGCATCTCTTGGCATAGTGTTCCATACGGGAAGCATGGGAATAGATGATCTTTGGTGGAGTCAGTCAACCCTGAGTTGAAACTGTGGCTCCGTCATTTAGTAGCTGTGTGACTTCGGGCACTTTATTTAACCTTCTGAGTCACAGTTTCCTCATTGGTGTGATGGTGGCAATAGTATAGTATTAATGTTACCTACACTCTAGGTTTGTTAAGAAGATTACGTGTGATGATGAATGAAAAGCACTCAATACAAACTAGCATCCAATAAGTACTACTACTAATAATATTCGCAACAGTAATAAAATGATATATGACTCTAGGTATATCTTCATTAAAAATAATAACAATAATAAAAGTCTATGAGAAACAGAGGAAGGATTGACTCTGAATGGAAGTCAGGAAGACCATGGTAGTTAGAAGAGAGGGCCGCCCTGGGGTCTGACCTTGATTCTCCCACAAAAGAGCTGGAGTGGCTTTCCCACAGCTGAACCAGTGGTTGGCAATGAGGGGGCCTCACATTAATCTGTGGCTTTGCCAAGATCTAAAATGAGATTTTTTTTTTTTTTTTTTTTTTTTGTTGAGACAGAGTCTCGCTTTGTCTCCCAGGCTAGAGTGCAGTGGCCCAATCTCGGGTCACTGCAACCTCTACCTCCCACGTTCAGGTGATTCTCCTGCCTTAGCCTCCCGAGTAGCTGGGAGTACAGGCATGTGCCACCATGCCTGGATGATTTTTTGTATTTTTAGTAGAGACCAGGTTTTACCATGTTGGCCAGGCTGGTCTTGAACTTGTGATCGCAAGTGACCCATCTGCCTCGGCCTTCCAAAGTGCTGAGATTACAGGTGTGAGCCACCGCATCAGGCTGAGAAGCTTTTGTATTCTTGTGTGAGCAACCCCCAATCCTGGGGGACACTGAGAAGTCTTTGTAGGCCCGGAAAGTATGGGACAGGCCCAGGCCTCCCTCAATAGCACTCTGTTGGATGCATTAAAAGGCAAGAAAACAACAAAAAAATTTGTTTTTGTGGGCCACCTTTGTCCTGGACTGAGCAAATGTGTTGCCTCTCCCCTCACTGGTTGCTTCTGGGTAACCATTTCTTTGGCCGATGAAGTGAAACCAAGAGACATGTTTGAGCGTGGTGTATTCATAGCTGGGAGATAGGAAAGCATCATGAGTGAAACCAGAGGAGGGAAGCCAGGTAAGGGCCCCGGGGGGGCAGCAGAGTTTGTGTGAGTGTGCGTGCCTATGAAGAATATTTTAAAATTTGTGTATTTTTATAGATTTAGGGGGTACAGGTGCAGTTTGGTTACATGAACATATTGGGAAGTGGGGGAGTCTAGGCGTTTGGTGTGCCCGCACCTGAAGAGTGAACATTGTACCCAACAGGAGGTTTTTCAGCCCTCACTGCCCTGCCTTCCACCGTTTTGAAGTCTCATTATCCACTCTGAATGACCCTCTCTACCCAGCGTTTAGCTCCCACTTCTGAGTGAGAACATGTCCTATTTCACATTCTGTTTCGGATACAATTTGATCAAAGCCTTAATTATTTCTAGAAGGAAGCCTAATTCATTAGGTCAAGTTAAGGAGCAGAATTCCTTTTTTTTTTTTTTTTTTTTGAGACACAATCTCGCTCTGTCACGCAGGCTGGAGTGCAGTGGTGCGATCTCAGCTCACTGAAAACTCCGCCTCCCAGATTCAAGCAATTCTCCTGCCTCAGCCTCCCGCGTAGCTGGGATTACAGGAAGACGCCAACACACCCAGCTAATTTTTGTATTTTTAGTAGAGACAGGGTTTTCTTTTTAGTAGAGACAGGTTCGAGACCAGGCTGGTCTTGAACTCCTGCCCTTAAGTAATCTGCCTGCCTTGGCCTCCCAAAGTGCTGGGATTACAGGCATGAGCCACCATACCCGGCTGAAGAGCAGAATTTCTTTCCTTCTTTGGTTTCCTCATCCATAAAATGGGACAAGGGCTCCTGTCCTTGACGTGCCTCTAAGACACACCGTCGTGGGAGTAGCATTATTATAAAACTTTGCACAGATGCAGTATGCTGGCAGGCAATGTGCTCCCTCTCCAACCCATAAAAAAAACCACGGAATGGCTGAAGAGGAAAAAGAAACGTGAAAACATCAGCAGCTCACCTATCTGTGTCATCCTAAGCCTTCGTTCAAGTTTCTCTTGCCGCGGTGCGATCACAGCCGAGAACAATCAGCCCGGGATAAGGAGCTTCGGTCTGTTGAGCGCAGAATGTCCTTGGCTGTCACGTGCCTCTCCTCAGCCAGGGGCTGCTCCATGGCCTTGGGAGCCACTGCCAGGACAGCTCTGGGTGCAGGGTGCCGTGGCGCCTCCTCATGCTGATGTTGGCAGAGGTAAACCTTAGGCTGAAGAACAAAATGGGAGAGAAGCAGACAAAAGAAGGTGTTCAGTCTGCAAATGGGGCTGCATCCTCATGGAGGAAGGCCGGCGCCCTCTGATCTTTCTTCTGTTACCTTGAAGGCACATTCCCTTTTATAACAGTAACATAGAGGATAATGCCCACGTTACATGATGTCCAAAGGGGCTGACCCACCCTGAAACGACCTCCGTGCAGAGGTGACCCAGCTTGCCCAGATGCGGGGTCTGTAGAGGTGTCACTTGGCCTAGAGGTGCCGTGACCCTGTGTTTTCTTGTGCCAGCTGGGACACTTGTTTGAGAATGAAAAGAGGCACTATTAATAATTACTCTGGTTAACTGGAATAAACTGGGTAAGGCAACATATGACCACCTACCTAGAGGTGACGAGAGGGTGATAAAGGACTTACCACCCGGTGGTTTCCCCTGGAAAGTGGCCACACCCCTCCACGAGAGTTTAGCACACAGATGGAAAGAGCCTCAACATCTGGCTGAGGAGGAGTTGGCCAGTGGGGGCGCCGGGAAAAGGACAGCAGGCACCTATTCAGCTGGAGGGGCCTATCCTGCAGACCTGGCTTAGAGACCCAAACTGGGGTCTCCATCCTACTCCCATCTTTCCAGAGTTTCAGGCTTTTCAAAACACTTTCCCAAGATGCACAATTCCAGCAGAAAATCCCACCTAACCATCCCAGGGTGACTGGGCCACACTATCATTTGAGAGGCAAGGACATTGAGGAGCAGATGTGTCCAAAGCCATCAACCTTCAAGGAGTGAATTCATTTCCAGTGTCTGGCTCAAGGAAGATTCTATCCATTCTGCTACCCACCAGAACAGTGACTAAGGTCTGAATATCTTAGAATTCATTCCTACCTAATTGGCAACCCTCAAGAAAGTGCAGAAAGTTAGGAAGGAAGAGCCCCACTGGGCCATGGAAGAGAGAAGCCCACGGAGGATAGAGCAGTGGTACTGGGGGCTGAGTGGATGTGGGGCTCAGACTTCGCCTGGACCTCTTGGAGTCCTGATGGTTTTAGAATACCGGCTGAGACGGGGCCTGGGGCTGGACACAGGAAAGAGAATAACTTATTGCTCCTGTGGTTTCATTTGACTGCATTGGGTTCGAGTCAAAAGTGGCCTTGCTGGTCATCCCCTCCAACTCCCTTATCAAAAAGATGAGGGGCCAGGCATGGTGGCTCATGCCTATAATCCCAGCACTTTGGGAGGCTGAGGCAGGAGGATCACCTGAGGTCAGGAGTTCAAGACCAGCCTGGCCAATATGGGAAAACCCCATCTCTACTAAAAACACAAAATTAACTGGCCATGGTGGCGGCCTGTAATCCCACCATACAGGGCACGGTGGTGCTTATAACCCCAGCTACGTGGGAGGTTGAGGCAGGAGAATCGCTTGAACCCAGGAGGCGGAGGTTGCAGTGGGCTGCGATCGCACCACTGCACTCCAGCCTAGATGACAGAGTGAGACTCCATCTCAAAAAAGAAAAAAAAAAAAAAAAAAAGAAAAGATGAGGAACTTTGTATTGATGTGGGAGGAGGAGGAGGTGGCATGTGCCTACACCTTGCAGACCATCTCGAGTTTATCTCATTTAATTTTCAAAATACTCTGAGATAGGAAATATAATCTGAGATGATCCCTGTTGCCTAAACTCCCAGGTTAGTGAGTGGGGAGGGAGGATTCAAATTCATTTCTCTGACTCTGAAGCTCCTGCTCTTTGTACCATGTGTTTCTGTCTCTCCCTAAGGCATCGAGAGATTACAAACCTTGTCCAAAGTCACTTCATCTGGAAGAGGTCAGGCTAACCTGAAGGTACACTGACCCTAGTCTAGGTCTTTCTGGATCAACTTTCATTGTAAATATTTTCTCTCTGATTTTGCAACGCTCAGCAGTTACTTACCAGGGCTGCAAAGTGAAGATAAGCTTGCAAGACAGGAACCACCCACCTCACCCGAGTGAACCATAGGCAATTTCTGAATGACTCTCAGGCTGTCCAAGGCAATTGCCAAGGCTGCTCTGCAGATATGACCAGGGCTCACTTTTTCCATCATCTTAGAGAAACTGGATAAGCCCGAGGCAAATCAGGCCCAGAGATGAGATGGTAGGACATTATGGCAGGCCCTGAAACCCCAGAGCGCCCAGCAGAGGCCTGCATGGCCTCTGGGGAGGTGGGCGGTGGTGGAGGTCTGTGTGAGAGAGCAGCAGCAGCAGATTAGGCCCTGCAGAAGCCCGCTTCCTTCCAGAGACAGTGCCAGGGAAGGAAGGATCCAGACTGGGGGCAGGGTGGCCCAGGAGGAGTGGCAGGCGGATGCCCCCCTGGGCAGGTGACCTCATCCACCACTCCCGTGTCGCCTCCTCTGATCTGCTCCCTCTGGAGATGGAGAGAATCTAGAGGTAGGGGCAACAGGAACTATATTCCCAAGAAGACTATGGACCCCCTGAACAGGGAAATGATGGAGCCCATGAAGGGCGCTGGTCTCGGGAGCCTGGATCCACCAGTTATGCAAGTGACGAAGTGAGTGCGCCACTGTCCTCGAGGCCAGGGCTGGTGCAGTAAGAACGAACAGGTTGTTCTGGAAAATAATCTGGCGGCCTCCCCGTGGCCTGCTGCCGGAACTGGTGTTTGGGGAGTCCTTTGCCTTGCTTGTTGATCCGCAGTACTTACCACATCCTGGAGAAACAGGTCAATACAGATGGCCCTCGGGAGCCATGGGCCCCGTGTTTGGAACTCTGACCCACACAGGGGCAACCCGAGCTACCGGGACACAGCCAACCCCTCCCGCCCGGGGCCTCTGATGAGCTGGGTCCCCTGCAAGTGACGTTCCTGTCTGTTTCCATCTGTGAGCTCCTACTCGCGATCTAAGGCCCAGCTGAAAGTGCTTCTTCCTCCCTGGGCCACCTTCCTTTCATTCTCAACTTTTCTAAATTGCGAACATTTCAAACATTCCCAAAGGAGAGAGAGTGCACGATGCACCCGAACCATGTGTCCCCCAGAATCCATGGCTATCAAGACCTTATCACCGTTGCTTCATGGATCTCTGCCTCTACTTATTTCTTTCTGAGTTGCTTTAATGCTTCACGTCACTTTATTTCTATATACTAGATTTTGCATCTCTAAAATAGGGGCATTTTTAGACGTAATGATGTTATGGTCATCAGGCCTAAAACTTGCCAACACTTTCTTGCTATCTATCATTCAATACCCAGTCCATATTGAAATTTCCCCTCTGACAACTAATTTTTGGAATCAAGTCTACCATCGGATTTGGTTGACTTTCTGAAGGAAGGGGGTCCATTGTTCTACAGAATGTCCCCACATGGCTTCTGTCTCCATCCACCATGTATATCCAGCTTGTGGCCCTGACTCCAGGTGCCCTCAGTTATGCCCACTATGGAAACGGCCTTTCTGCCACGTCTGAAGCTTGAGCCTTGGAGGCAGGCACGACGTCTCATCTCTGTGTTCTTCGTGGTTCCCAAGGCAATGCATGGTGTAGCTGACGTGTTCCACTGAGTCTCGGAAACATCCCTGCATTGGAGGGATCATGGAGTGAGTTTTGTCTTTACCACTCCACTGATAACTTCAAGTCTGGAGATTTTGAAACACCCCATGACTGGGAGTGACCGTTGGCTCGGAGAGGTTTGTACACAGAGCAGAGGGTAGACTAGATGACCCTTAAGACCCATCATGACTCTGCAATTCAGGCATGCGGAACCTGGCTGATGACAGACATCGACTTTGTCCTCCAACCTTGTTCCGGGACTTATCAATATTCTTGTGGTTAAATTCCACAAGCTGGCATGGTCTGAGGAGGGAAATTAGGACACGGTTTCTTGCCATTACGTTTTACAGCTTGGCAAGGGGCAGGAGGCCACCGTCCCCTTCTGTGGTTGCTGTGTCATTCTGTGGGGTTGATGGAGCTGGGGCCTGAGGTGTCAGGGCGGTGGAAGCTCTTGCCCCTGCCCTGCTTCTTACCCAACTTTCATCTCACAACTTCTGACCGTGTTTATTTCTGGAGGCATAATCTGTATGCCATATTGTGAGTAAATGAGAAAATGTGGCTTGGATTATGGAATTCAGCTTTATGATTCATTTGTTCAGCAAGCTCTTCTTGAGAATCTGTCTTGTGCCAGGCCCTAGGTTCCGGGGGTTTAAAAATGGCCAAGACCCAGGCATGGTGGCTCATGCCACTAATCCCAGCATTTGGGAGGCCGAGGCGGGCAAATCATGAGGTCAGGAGTTCGAGACCAGCCTGGCCAACATTGTGAAAACCCGTATCTACTAAAAATACAAAAAAATTAGCTAGGCATGATGGGGGGTGCCTGTAATGCCAGCTGCTTGGGAGGCTGAGGCAGGAGAATCGCTTGAACCCAGGAGGTGGAGGGTGCAGTGAGGCGAGATCTTGCCACTGCACTGTAGCCTGGATGACAGTGCGAGACTCCGTCTGAAAAAAAAAAAAAAGGCCAAGACCCACCTTGCTAGCAAGAAGTTCACTGTCTAATGACAGAGATAGACGAAGAGTGGCATAAGAGGAGCAAGCCTGAATGCTGTGAGAGACAGACCCATCTCAGACTGCTGGGGTACAGGAAGGCTTCCTGGAGGAGGCAGCTTCTAAGTTGAGTCCTTTTAATTTAATTTTATTTTATTTTGAGACGGAGTCTCGCTCTGTCGCCCAGACTGGAGTGCAGTGGCCGGATCTCAGCTCACTGCAAGCTCCGCCTCCCGGCTTCACTCCATTCTCCTGCCTCAGCCTCCCGAGTAGCTGGGACTACAGGCGCCCGCCACCTCGCCCGGCTAGTTTTTTGTGTTTTTTTAATAGAGACGGAGTTTCACTGGGTTAGCCAGGATGGTCTCGATCTCCTGACCTCATGATCCACCCGTCTCGGCCTCCCAAAGTGCTGGGATTATAGGCTTGAGCCACCACACCCGGCCTAAGTTGAGTCTTAAAGGTATGCATAGAAGTTTGCTAGAAGGAGGGGAAGCGGAAGCAGAAAGAACATTGCAGATACATTCCAAGGAGAAGGAATAGCATGTGGGAAGGCAGACTGCTTTTACTCTGTGCTTTCAGAAACACATATAACGTAATTCACACCTCACGAATAATTTTTATTAAAAAATAGGCCTCAGGGAGGTTAACTGACTTTTCCAAGGGGAGGAAGAAGAATTAGAATGAAGGCCATAGACTCTCTTGGCAGCAGTTCATCACCCTGACCTTACGCCATGCTGTGTAACATCCACCAAAACCCTCATTTGTGTCAGTCACAGAAGGTGCTGGGCCGGCCTGGAGGGTTCAAGGTAGATGGGGTTGCTGCATTCAGCAGTTTAGGCCCAGATGGGCAGAAACACCTGGGGCGCCTTCACGGCATCCCGTGGTCACCTGGGTGCTGGGGACCAAGAACAAGAAACCTTGTCTCAGAGAACAGGACAGTTTCTCTCCTGATGCAAATATATGTTGTTTGATGTTGGCTTACTGACATGGTAGAAATACCACACTATTGACCAAATGGGCTTATTTGGTAGTTTATATATCATACAAAAATCATTATAGCTTAATTTATATATATTGTTATTTCTTATTACATATATAGTTATATGTATATAGTTATTAGTAAATATAGTTAAATTCAACCACAGTCTTAAAGAACAAGATTTTTCTTCTCTTCTGCATGTTGGAAAAAATTTTTTTAAAAGAAAGAAGATTAGAAGTATTTCTTCTAGAGCAATTCCATGAGCTCTGTTAAAACCCCTTGACACTGGGCCGGGCATGGTGGCTCATGCCTATAATCCCAGCACTTTGGGAGACTGAGGCAGGTGGACCACCTGAGGTCAGGAGTTCAAGACGAGCCTGGTCAACGTGGTGACTCCCTGTCTCTACTAAAATACAAAAAAGTTCACCAGGCATGGTGGCGTGTACCTGTAATCCCAGCTACTCAAGAGGCTGAGGTGGAAGAATCACCTGAACCTGGGAGACAGAGGTTGCAGTGAGCGGAGATCGTGCCACTGTACTCCAGCCTGGGTGACAGAGTGAGACCCTGTCTCAATAATAAATAAATAAATAAGTAAATAAATAAATAAAACCCCTTAACACTGGAGCATTTGACACTAAAGCGACCACCATAGCACCAGGAACTTCTCTTTGAAGACTTTCTTAATTAGAGGAAATGAGGAAATTAAGACTGCCCAGTACCTGCTGCATGTCAGACAGTTGTAGACACTTCTACCCACTCTTCTGTTCAATTCTCATGGATCCTCCCAAATAGATCCATCATTAGCCCAGATTTTACATGTGAGGGAACCAATCTTCTGAGAGGTTCGGTCTTCTCAGTGTCACAGAATAAGGAGCAACACTAGAATTCTGACCCCAAAGCCTGTTCTTCCCTCTGCACCATGATAACATTTCACACATGAGAGGTGGTGCCTAAGACCGAGTTCTCAGACCAGACTGTCTGGGTTTGAATCTGGGCTGCAGTCGTGACTTACTGTGGCAAGTTACATTTTTAAATTTTATTATTTAAGTGACATATAATCATTGTACATATTCATGGGGTACCTAGTGATGTTTTGACTTATATAATGTACAGTGATCAGATTAGGGTGATAAGCATATCCGTCATCTCAAACAGTTACCATTTCTTTGTATTGGGAATATTTGATTCATCGTTTTAGCCACTGGAGCCTATAGAACCTATTACTGTGCCCTACAGTCATCCTGCAGTGGGATAGAACACAGGAACTCACTCCTCCTCTCTAGCTGTGGTTTTTGTATTCTTTAACAATCTCTCCCTAGCCTCCCCTTCCCCCAACCCTTCCCAATCTCTGTGACTTGGCCTTTTCCGTGGTTTTCCTGGTTGCAAACGGGGTGATGATGGCGCCTTTCCCATAGGATTTTTGTGAGGGTTTGAGGATTCCATCTCCACAGAACGCCGGACACAGTGCTTGGCACCACTAAGCACCCTGTGAATATGAACTGCTATTACAGAGATTTTTGCTTGACCTCAAGGTTACCTTTTGTCTTGGCTGGTCTCGTGTTGGGGGAGGGCAGCACGTGGGCACTGATGGGCAGCGGGAGGCATGGTGCCCACGGGAGGATGCACAGGCCCCTGGGCCCAGGGAGAAGTGGAGGCCATGGCTTGGGAGGGTCAGCGGGGCTGGAGAGAAGCAGGAGGGGTCCTTCAGGTCATGGCAGAGGAGGCTGATGCTGGAGCGGCTGGGGTTTCCAGCTCCAGTGGGTGAGGATGGGGCCCCGGATGAGGCAGGCAAAGGGCACGGCACTCAGGGGCAAGACCAGGCCCGCGTCCAGCTCTGCCACTTGCTAGATGTGCCCTTAGGGCAATTTCCTTTAGCCTGGTGGAGTCTCACTGTTGTCGTCTATTAATTGGGAATAATTCTGCTTTCCAGGGTGAAGTACAGATGTGAAAGAAGCAATGCCTGGGAAAGAAAAAGCATGTGGTGGGGAAGGGCCACAGCCCAGCCCTGTCCCTGCATCCCAAATATTGCTACTTGATTCCTTAGCTCTCTAAACCTTGCTTGTCTCATCTGTAAGATGGAGATAAAAATAACACTCTTCTTTTATTGTGTGAGTTGCAAATGACAGAGTGCATGTGAAGGCTCCTGGTGCCAAAAATATTAGCAGAATTGAGTGGAAGCAGAGTGAACACTCACTGAGGGCCGGGAGACTTAGGAGGGAGCTGGTCCCCCCGGGACGCTTTGCTGGATGACTACAGCTTGGGGAGGGGACTGCTGCCTTTGGAGAATGGCAACACTGTCACGCAGCTCTGAAGCCCAGAGTCTAATGCCCTGCTCTGCAACCAGGCAAGTCCATTCCATCACAGAGCCTGGGTTCACCTCAAGGCCAGCGAGAACTCAGCCCTGGCCATGTGGAGGTCAAAGCGTGCAGCGCCCATGTACATGGACCTCACCTTTCATCCAGGTCTCCAAACCACACTGCAATACAGACATCGCCAAAGTAGCAGGCTTCCCTCCTCCGGGTGACATCCACAGGGCAGATCTGAGCAATACTTAGTGTCTCCTGTGACCTTCCCAGCCTCGGACAAAATGGTTGTTAGAGGAACAAGGTAATGGTGATATACGCGGGACCTGCCAGTCGGTTAGGCCGGTGGCTTTAATGGCTATTTTGGAGGTGACATTCCATTAGGGGTGATTGGACTTAATTTTAATGGCAGGATGACTTAATGTGTCATCATTCTCTCCTAGGCCTGAAAGTCAATGGGAAAAGTTTCTTTCCTCCAGGAATTATACTACAAAATTTCCATAACACGGTGCCAATTTTGGTCATGCTAAAATACTGAGCTATAAGGGGTACCCTTCTGCACAAACAAGCTGGATATTTCAACATGGGCCTCTTGGTTCAGTGACCCTGGAGCCAGATGACTTAGGGTGAAGTGTTGACTTCATCACTCCCTGGCTGTGTGGCTTTGGACAACGTACTTAACCTCTCTGTGCCTCAGTTTCCTCACCTACAGAGCTGGGTAGTCATAGTATGGGCTTCCTAGGGTTGTTGTGAGGACCAGTTTGGTGTACGTAAAACCTGGGAAGGGCTGCTAAGGGCTGCTATTATTAGCTCTCTAGGGAAAGGACCGGCGTAAGCAGTCATTTACCAAACACACTCAAAGTCACCTTTGAACAGATGGTCAGGCTAGGGTGAGGGGTTGAGTGAGGAGCAGCAAGAGGCGCGTGTGGAACGGAGGGTTGGGGTGGATGGCAGAGGCATAGCAATGCCAGGCCCCTGAGTTTAAAAGGCATGTTGAATGACATCCCACCACCCAGAGCACTTCTGCATGCTTCACAAGCGGGAAAGACAACGAGAAAGTAGTATTTTTGGAAGATCTTTGCTGACAGCAGGAATGAAAAGAAATAAATATATATGAGAGCCATTATGAAGGGAGCCCTGCAGGACCTCGCAGTTAATTGGATGTGGGGCTGAGGGAGCAGGAGAAGCCTAGGGTGACTTTGAGGTGCGGAGTGAGGTGACTCACAGAAGATAGTGTCGTCGCCAGCACTAGAAAGCCACCAGAGGAGCTGGTTTGGAGGGAAGAGGATGGATTCATTGGTTTTAGGCACATTGTCCAGGATACTATAGCCACGGGCCAGGGTCTGGCCCTTAGGAACTGGGTCAGGGCTGGGATGGAGACTTGGCCATCATCTGCAGAAATAAGCAGGGTTTCTCTGTCTTTGAGACAGAGAGGGGGAAGCATGGGAGATTGAAGACAGATACAGGGAACGCTGGCAAGGGCTGAAACTGACAAAGGAAGAAGAGATTGTGAGAAGGCAAAGAGAGGGTTGGAAGAGAGCAGTGCCTGGAGGAAGCAGGAACGGGTATCTGTGGGCATGACTCAGGGGAGGTACTTTGTTAGATGTTGCAGAGGCCAAGAGGGGCCGTGCAGGTAGGAGCCGCTGGGACCAGCCCTGAGTAGCCTGTGCAGGGGCAACCTGTGCAGGGGCAGCCTGGGTGGACTGTGGGGATGTGAATTCCAGCTAGAAGGCAGGTCTGGGGTGCTGGATGAGTCAGCGGTGGAGCTTAGTTTTAAGAATTTCTACAAAGTGCCAGAAGTGGGAAGATGATGTCTTATTCTTTTTATTTTTTTCTGTTTTCTTTCTCTTTCTTTTCTTTCTTTCTCTTTCTTTCTTTCTTTCTTTCTTTCTTTCTTTCTTTCTTTCTTTCTTTCTTTCTTTCCTTCTCTTTCTTTTTCTTTCTTTCTTTCTCTCTTTCTTTCTTTTCCCTCCCTCCCTCCCTCCCTTCCCTCCTTCCTTCCTTCTCTTTCTCTCTTCCTCTCTTCCTTTCCTTTCCTTTCCTTTCCTTTCCTTTCCTTTCCTTTCCTTTCCTTTCTCCTTTCTTCATTGCATTTAGCAGAGACTCAGTGTCTTCTTCTTCTACTACTTCTTCCTCTTCTTCTTCTTTTGCAACCTTCGCCTCCCGGGTTCAAGTGGTTTCTCTGGCCTCAGCCTCCTGAGTAGCTGGGATTACAGGTGCCCACCACCATGCCTGAGTAATTTTTGTATTTTTAGTAGGGATGGGGTTTCACCATGTTGACCAGGCTGGGCTCAAACTCTTGACCTCAGGTGATCTGCCCACCTTGGCCTCCCAAAGTATTGGGATTACAGGCATGAGCCACTGCCTCCGGCCAGATAGTATCTTCTTGAATGGGGAAAATACCAGCACTTCTGGCAGTTAAGAAGTCCAGTTCTTCAACTCACTAAGCTGCCTTCTGGAGCCCAAACCAGGAATGGAGTGATAAAGAGATGCAGGGGGTTGGGTCTATTGGCTGGATAAGTTTGAACGACTTGGCCCCAGATTCCCCGTCTGTGAAGAGGCGATGAGGCTGGGTCGTACTTGGGCAATATTTGTGCTGCCCTCAGCTCATGAGCCCTTTCACCAAAGCTGGGTGACCTCTGAGTCCCTTCCTACTAGACCAGAGACCCCAATCGTGGGCATGGCAGCCCCATCATGTGTGGGTTGTGGGCCTCCCATGCTCCTAAAAGCCCAGTGCAATCAAAATAGCTAATGATTATTAAAAGCTTTTTGGATTGCAGATGACTGACAGGTATATTCCCATGTGCGCTAGTTATTATTATCTTGTTTATACAGTCCATTTGTATACATTTGTATATATTTGAAGTCCAGAAATGTGACCGATTCACACAGCTAGACTGGAACTTTAACCCAGGCCCTTTACACTCCAAGTTCAAGGCTCTTTCCATTGTGACGTGCTATTTTCAAATCTGAGTGGATTAAAATTAAAATTTTCATTTGAGTAGTGTGGAGAATTTTGTGTAACTCTCTGAGCTGTTTAGCAAAATCTGTATAGCTCACCTTGTTGGTTGTGGGGACACTGGCATCTCCCGCGTGGAAACCTGCCTGGTTTTAACCTTTTCTGCTATTGCAGATGGGGAAAGTGAGGCGGCTGCTATTGACTTTCTGCTGCTGCTTCCGGGTCTGACTTGCACAGTGGCCATGATACCTGGTGCTTTCTTAGCTCTTCCAGTTGTTGATGTTCAACCGAGGGCAGTGGATCCCAAAAATAGCAGGCTTTGGCTCGAATTTCTACCTACATAACTTCTGGGAGCCGAGCTCTCTCTCTCCCTGGCAGAAATGGGTCCTGGGCACATGCAGAGATTCTCCCTGGTGGCATATGGTTTTCCGTGGTGGCCGTGACTCAGGAACTCATTGCCATGCTGCCTGACTCTCTACTCTGCCATTGGGCTCGTATCTTGCTGGTGTAGGCTGACTTTGATGTGACCTCGAGATTAGCCACGGCCACGCTGAGGTCTCTCTTCATGTCTTCCTGTTGTTGACCTCATCTTGTCCAGCCTCCAACCCCATCTGATAAAAGAAGGGGGCAAGTATAACAGCTCACACCCCACTATCAAATACAACGTCTTTCCCCAGTCCATTCTTACTCTCCTTTCAGGGTTACAATTCCAAATTTCACTCAGGCTATTTTTTTTTTTTTTTGTAAGACAGAGTCTCACTCTGTCACCCAGGCTGGAGTGCAGTGGCACGATCTTTGCTCACTGCAACATCAGCCTCCCAGGTTCAAGCAATTCTCCTGTCTCAGCCTCCCGAGTAGCTGGGACTAGAGGCATCCGCTACCAGGCCCGGCTAATTTTGCATTTTTAGTAGAGACAGGTTTCACCATGTTAGCCAGGCTGGTCTTGAACTCCTGACCTCAACCTCCCAAAGTGCTGAGATTACAGCCCTGAGCCACTGTGCCTGGCCTCCTGCTATTTCTTTCAATGCTCCCTGTGCCTTGACAAAGATCCAGGGGTTGTGTTGAAGACAATATGTGTAAAAGTACCCGGGACTGAACCCTAAATTGTCCTTTCCCTCTGACAAGTGGCCACCATCTCTGTATTAAGCGCAGCACCTCAACAGGCCCTCCGCAGAGAATGGGGGTGAGGACAGGCTGAATGTGGCTTTTGTCCCCTCTTTGTGGTGTTACTTGCTCTATTGCAGAATTGAGCGTTGGCCCCATTATTCCTGAATGAGTCAGAAGTCTCCGCCCCTCTGCTGAACAGGCCGATGTGTCCCTTGACACACACTTGGTAATGGTGCAGTTAAAAAAACAAACTCATAGAGATATGGAAGTGCAGATGTGTAGGGGCCCCATGGATTTTGGCGACACAAACGTCAGCTGTAGCTCAGGGACGTCCTCCTGATAGAACTCACAATTGTGGCAGGCAACCTCTGAGATGAACTCAGATAGTCTTGCCTCCTGACATCCATGCTCTTGTGTAGTCTCCTCCCATGCTGAATAGGGCTGACCCCGTGACCAATAGGATATTCTAGAGATGACCGACTGTGACCTCTGAGGGTGGGTTATAGAAGAAGTGGTGCTTCTGGCCAGGCGTGGTGACTCACACCTGTTATTCCAGCACTTTGGGAGGCTGAGGCGGGTGGAACACTTGAGGTCAGGAGTTCGAGACCAGCCTGGCCAACATGGTGAAACCCCATCTCTACTGAAAATATGAACATTAGCCAGACGTGGTGGTGCATGCCTATAAGTCCAGCTACTCAGAAGAGTGAGGCAGGAGAATTGCTTGAACCTGGGTGACAGAGGTTGCAGCAAGCTGAGATCATGCCAGTTCACTCCAGCCTGGGCAAAAGAGCAAAACTCCATCAGAAAAAAAGAAGAAGAAGAAGAAGGAGAAGGAGAAGGAGAAGGAGAAGAAGAAGAAATGGTGCCTCCCTCCTTGTCCTCTTGGAACACTTACTCTGGAGGATGCTAGCTGCCACCTCATGAGGACATTCAAGCAACCGTACAAACAGGCCCATGTAGCGAGGGCTAACAGTCAGCATTGACTTGCAGGCTGTGTGACCATGGGGCCATCTCAGAAGCAGATCTTTCAACCCCGGTCATGCTTTCAGATGACGGTAGCCTTGGCTGACATCCTAACTATAGCCTGTGCCAGAACCATCCAGTGAGGTCACCCCCAAATTCCTGACCCACAAACACTGTGACATAAGAAGTGCTCACGTTTTGAGTGCTAAGTTTTGGGCGAAATTGTTACACAGCCACTGATAACTGATATACCCATGGCAAGGACACAGGGACTTCTGACTCAGTCTCGATTCTTGCAAAGTGGACACTTGCCTATGTTTCCAGCTCATGTTGAGTTCTATCCATTGAGCCTCCCTGTACTACTTCTGGTGACATGCAGCTGCACTGAGGCATTTGATACCTGATGTTTCTACTAACTGGATCACTGCAGGAACCTTGGGTGCTTTCTTCTAGGCCTGGTAAAGCCATGCAGGAGATCGGTAGGAGGGCACACATTAGCCCATGGGCTGCCTGAGCCCTGGCCTGCAGCTACTCAGCTCCTTCTCCTCCTGGGGCTTCACTCCCATGCTAATTCCATCAGCTATGAGAGTCCAGCTCGACACCCAGAGCGTGGTCTCACAGTCACTTAAGGGGGGACTGTGAGTTCCAGGGTTTCAAAGCAGAGAAGATGGGGCTGATATATTTTGTCCATCAGAAACAGCAGAGCCCCGCCATGCTAGAAGGACTGTTAGGAGGGTATGGTGAGCCTGGCATGGAGCAGGCACTGAATTGGTTGAACAAGTGAGTGACTGAGGGGGTCTTGGGTCTTGCATCCTCCATCATGCTGCTCAGAGAGATGTGGGGCAGAGGTGCTGTGTGTTCTTTCTTTCTTTTTATTTTATTTTATTTTTGAAATAGAGTTTCACTTTTGTTGCCCAGGCTGGAATGCAATGGCACAATTTCGGCTCACTGCAACCTCCACTTCTTGGGTTCAAGCGATTCTCCTGTCTCAGCCTCCTGGGTAGCTGGGACTACAGGCATGTGCCACTATGCCCAGCTAATTTTGTATTTTTAGTAGAGTCGGGGTTTCACCATGTTGGTCAGGCTGGTCTCGAACTCCTGAGCTCAGGTGATCCGCCCTCCTGGGCCTCCCAAAGTACTGGGATTACAGGCATGACCCACCATGCCTGGCCTATTTATTTTTATAGAGACAGGATCTTGCTTTGTTGCCCAGGCTGGAGCGCAGTGGCATGATCATGGTTTACTACAGCCTCGAATTCCTGAGGGGGTGAGCCTCTTGTCTCAGCCTTCTAAGTAGCTGGGATTACAGGAGTGTGCCACTATGCCCAGCTAATCATTTTTTGTAGAGATAGGGTCCCATCGTGTTGCCCAGGCTGGTCTCGAACTCCTGGCCTCAATTGATCCTGCTGCTTTGGCCTCTGAAAGTGCTGGGATTACAGGTGTGAGCCACTTGCCCAGTCTGCACTGTGTTCTGGACCTCACACTTTCAGAAAGATACAAGAACACTGGAGTGGAAGAATGGGCATGGATGAAGAGATTGACGGGGACTTTCAAACTCATGCGAGCAAGTACAGCACTCGGCAGGGGAGGCTCACAGCACATCACAGGTCTGCAGGTCACCAGTGGGTCTTCTTTTGCCACAGGGATCCATCTAGGGGTCTAAGATATGAAGTGAGGGGGAGGGACTTACAGAGAGACACATGTCAGCTCTGCCTGGAGAAGGATATCATGGATCTCAATGGCGTGCCTGGGACTCAGAGAGGCATTGAGTTGCCTGTCACAGGAGTTGTTTATTCCCAGCCAGGTGGCTGGGATGGGAGTCTCAGGAGACGAGAGGACTATACTTTTTTTTCCTGGAGAGGGGCATTTCTCTGGTCTGTGGATCAGGCTCCTAAAAGTCCTGTGGAGGCTACAATTCTGCTGCTTCCCTGCCACAGACTGCCAATTGGGTTGGGTGAAGGAAGGTCCTATTCTCAACTGGCATTTCCAGGACTTCTCTGTGTGAGATCTGGCTACTTTGGATGGCAATGGTGTATTTGCCTTGGCTGATGGGAGTCCCTCATCCCTTGAGCAGTTTTGTGAAGGGCAGGAGAAATGTGTCACAGTGCCTTGACGCTCCTGAAAAGCGTATGAGTCACTAGCACCAGGGGACCTGGCGTCCTTTTCTCAGTCATTGAGCTTGCGAGCCAGACCTGAATCATCATTCCTTCTGCAGTCCTTAATTATGGGGGAAAAAATGGCCTAGTAGAAACCGGTCCTGTGATTCTGGATATGGAAGGATTCTGAGCTTTCTCTTGGGCAGAGGGGTTGGAAGGGGATAGGGGACAGAAGGCAAGGGCTCTGCACGATGCCCAGGGGAGTAGAGTCCAGCCTTCAGCCTCTTGTTTCCCAGAGCCCTCCCTGGTGGTCAGTGTTGTGGTCTTGAGCCCCCTGTAGGCCAGTGCTCACTTGGATCCTGCAGCCCAGGCTGGGGCTGGGGATGAAATCTGTGGCCTGCATCAATTATAGCAAATGCATTGTCCCCAGTCCATGACAAAAAGCCGGGAACTGAAAACTCCCCTGACCGACTCAGCTAGTTCACTTGGCTAGAGCCCAGGCTGGTGGGAACCGGATGTTTTGGGGAGGATTGGCGTCTCTCTCGCTGCCTGTGCCCACGCCACTCAGTGCTTTCCCTTAGAGTCCTCAACCGTGGAACCAGCGCATTCTTTCCTGGGCAGCTGCTCTGCTAACTTCCAACTTGTGCTCTGAGCTCATAAAATCAGAGGAATCAAAGGGAGAAGCTGCAAGCGCTCAGGCCTGCAGGGACCGGTGGCTTTGGAAACTCCAGTTTGCTTTTTTCTTTCCATATGTGGCAGATGTGCCTGTCTAATCTTGTAGCGCCTTGGCCAGCTTTTGCTTTTCTGCAGCGGAAGGTAAAGCAAAGCTGTGGCCAGAGACCCCTGAGGCTGGAAAAACGTTTAAAGCCCGAGGGGGAAGGCTGCCCTCCCAATGCAGATAAAGGAATGAAATAATAGAGCAGTTGTCCATTTGGAATCCTGGGAAAAGCTCAAAATACGACAGGGAAGTCAGATCAGGCTGGGCCCATCTGTAGCACTGAGGGCTGGAGGGGGAATGTTCTGGGCTTGGAAGGCCTCTCTTTCCGCGCTGGTCTCATGAGCCTACTGTCTGTTATTGGATTCGGTTTGCCTAGAGGCCCTGACTTAGTGGCCAGTTTGGTTCCAAAGCAGGCGATGGTTCCTCTTGTTGGAAAAATAGCTGCCCACCTTTTGACCTCGTCTTTTACAAACATGCAGGACGTCCATCCACGTGAGAGATCCCCATGAGTCTCATGAGCATCCCTGGCTGCCCCTTCATTCTTGACCCTGCCCCGTCCCTCCTGGGTCAGGTTTGGATTTGGGAGAAATATTTGGCAAATGTGAAAATGATAGGTTTAGCAAGAGTCTGAGAAACTGGTAGGGAAAGACTTGTCTCGTTCACATTTGTTTTTGAACAGATAATTCATTTTCTTGGTTCACAAATAAAAACTATAAAAACCATGACTTCTACCCAACCCAAGTAACCACTGATATTAATTTCTTGGGTGTCTATGATATACAAGCAAATGTGTGTGTATAACTTTGTACATATATATTTTTTCTTTTTCTTTCCCCCTTTCACAGAAAAGGAACTACAGCGGCCTTTGAGAGAATGAAAAAATACTCAATCTCACTTAGGTTCAGAGACATGCAAATTAAAACTATAATAAAATACCCATGTGGCAAGGCTGACAGAAGTTAGCATTCTGTGCAAACTGGTTTGGACTTTGCTCTTTTCACTTACCTGTGTATATATCTTGGACATCTTTCAAATCAGTACATAAAGAACGTCCTCATTCATTTTTTACAGCTTAATAGTTTCCTATTTATGGACACATCATAAATTTATCTAACTGGTTTCTATTACAGACATCTGATTTGCTTCCAATCTTTTGCTACTATGAACGACACTACCCAGGACGCTTCCTATACATGTAGGTACACTGGTAGAATAAATTATGGCAAGTGGCGTTATTGAGTTAAAGGGTAAACACATTTATAATTTTGTTAAGGGTTTTCAGACATTTTCAACAGGGTTGTACACTAGGCACTGTCACTAGTAAAGAATGAGGGTCTCTCTTTCTCCATAACCTTGCCATGCAGGCATTTCATTGCAGTTTCAATTTGTGATTCTCTTATTAAAGTGAGATGGAGCACTCACTTTAATTCCATTCTTTCAAGACCCATTTGCATCTCCTTTTCTATGAACTGCCTCTTCATCTCCTTTGCCCATCTAAAGAAAAACTGTATTGTTGACTTTGGTCTTTTTCCTTAACGATGCCTAGTAGTTATTTATGTGTTAAGGAAAGACTGGCTCTCTGGGACGTGAGTCACTCCACAGTATTGTTTGTCTTTTAATTTTGCTTATGTTTTGTGGATGTCTAAGCTTTTAAAAAATTAGGTGGTATGATATAGTAATCTTTTTTTTGTATGAATTCTGCATTAAAAAAAGGCCTTCTATATTCCAGAGTTCTAGAGGAATTTGCCAATATTTTCTTCTAGTGCTTCTATGGCCTTTTTCTTTTCTTTTTCTTTTTTTTGAGACAAGGTCTTGCTCTGTCACCCAGGCTGGAGTGCAGTAGCACAGTCTCAGCTCACTGAAGCCTTGACTTCCTAGGACTCAGGTGATCCTCCTTTCTCAGCCTCCTAGATAACTAGATAACTGAGATTACAGGCACGTGTCATTATGCGTGGTTAAATTTTGTACTTCTTGTAGAAGTACATGTACATGTTGCTCAGGCTGGAGGTTTCATTTTTTAAATGTTTGTATCTTGGCTGGGTGCGGTGGCCCATGCCTGTAATCCTAGTACTTTGGGAGGCTGAGGCAGGTGGATCACCTGAGGCTGGGAGTTTGAGACCAGCCTGACTAATATGGAGAAACCCCGTCTCTACTAAAAATACAAAATCAGCTGGGTGTGGTGGCGGGTGCCTGTAATCCCAGCTACTTGGGAGGCTGAGGCAGGAGAATTGCTTTAACCCAGGAGGTGGAGGTTGCAGTGAGCTGAGATTACACCATTGCATTCCAGCCTGGGCAACAAGAGCGAAACTCCATCTAAAAAAAAAAAAAAATTTGTATCTTTAATCCATTTGGAGTTGACTCTGGGGAAAAATGTGAGGCATGGATTGAACTTAACTCTTTTCCAGTTGTTCTGATACCATTTACCAGTACCATTCCTTTAGTGGTTAGAGATATCACCTTTACAATTTATGGAATCTCTGATTATAATTGGGTCTATTTCTGCATTTTCCAGTTTATTCCATTGTTTGGGATGTCTGTCCTTTAGTCAGTACTATGCTGTTTTCATTACTGAGACTTTATAATACACTTTGAAATGCGGTATAGCTATTTTTTCTCATTCCTTTTCTTTTTGTTTCTTACTGTTTTTGCTTTTCTTTCTTTTTCTATTCTTTACCTGGCTGTTTTTTTTTTTTTTTTTTTTTTTATTTGGAAAGGAGAGCTTTATTTTTCATAAAGGGCTGCAGCCTGCAGGGTGGCCATTCTGACAGGTTGGGAAGCATAGCCTCTGGCCAGAAACCAGAAACAGACACTTTGAGAGTCAGAAGAATAAGACAGAAATTCATATTAAATGTGGTTGTCAAATATACATATTCAATAAGCTGTAGGAGGAGTCATGAACATTTATGAAAGGAGAAACAAGCGTGTGTGCAATTGAGCTTCATGCCTCCCTAGGGGACCCATGTTCAAGACATGGCAGTAGTGGTAGCACAAGCCAAGGGTGGAGTTTTTGGTCCTCTGACATCAAATGGTGAAGCAGAGGTCATGGAAGGCCTCTGCACATCCTGCTTAGACTGCCTGGCTATTCTTGCTTGTTTCATTTTTCCATATGAACGTTAGAATCAGCTTATCTAGTTTTTTTTTTTTTTTTTTGAAAAAGGTTATTTGTATTGAGGTCACATAAAATTTATAAATTATTTTTAGGAGAAGTGATGTGGTAACAAATCTTTCTTAGAAGGTAGAATATGTTCCCATTGGTTCTATTGTTCCTTTGCATTTTTAAAGGTTTCTCTCTTAGGCATTTTGCATGCATGTTAGTAAGTTTATTTGAAGGTATTTTATTGTGTTGCCATTGTAAAAAAACCCAAACAACTCTTCAAGGATACGCAATTTTTCCCACTCTATCCTCTGCCTGGTTGATACTTGTACATAATACTGTTGTTATCTATTATGTTAGTGTGTACCATGCTCCTTTTTTTTTTTGAGATGTAGTCTAATTCTGATTCTGTTGCCCAGGCTGGAGTGCAATGGTGTGATCTTGCTCACTGCAACCTCCGCCTCCCAGGTTCATGCAATTCTCCTGCCTCAGTCTCCTGAGTAGCTGGGACTACAGGTGCACACCACCACGCCTGACTAATTTTTGTATTTTTAGTAGAGCTGGAGTTTCACCATATTGGTCAGGCTGGTCTCGAACTCCTGGCCTCATGATCCTCCTGCCTCAGGCCCCCCGAGTGCTGGGATTACAAGCATGAGCCACTGCACCTGGCCCATGCTACTTTTTTCAGAAAGCCTAATTGATGTAAAGAATACAAATGTTATTTGGGTAAGTATCCAAAATGAGTATTTCAGAAATTAGAAGAAGACAGTCCCAAATTGATTTTAGGAAAACCATAATTGGGGTGGGATGCTTAAGAGTGTGCCTCTTGAGAATTAGGGATCCTTCAATATGGTGCCATTTGAGGGATGTAACATAATTTCAGGAACTCATTCTGCACCAAGAATAAAGATGTGTAAGAGCACAAGTAGTTACTTGGAAAATAATTTGTGATGAGCTCATCTGTGGTTGGATTCCTTGAAGTCCTAGCGCACAGAAGCGAAATGCCCAAGGCCTAAATTCAGTGGGAAGCAGGGTTCTCGCTGGCTACAAAACCTGTAGCTTCAGAAAGGAGCAGTGCAGGGGGGCACTGGCCACTGAGGGCCATGGGTCCTCAGCTTTGACCACTCCTCAGAACCCATCAGAGCGAAGCCCCCAACTGCTTCCTCTCTTAGAGCGTGAGGGAAAGAAATGGAGATCTAGCACTTATCTGTTCCTTTGGAGATGGAAAGAAAAACGGAATTCACAGGTGGCCTTCAAGAGCCTAGTGAGAAACAGTGAGTCCATTCTGCTCTGCCTCTGGGATCAGTCAAAGGCAGAATGGGCAGGTGCAGCCCCAGCATCCTAACACCTTTTGCGCCACCAGTGTGGTTTATCCAACCAAGGATTTGGGGTTCATCTGGGACTCGGGGCTCTTTTAGGGAACAAGGTTCATTTTCTTCTTCATCTTCACCTACTACAAATAAGAGGAAGAAGGGAGCTGTTACTGTGCACCCATGCGTTATGCTTGGTGCAGTCTGTATGTCCTCAAGACATGCCTCCAAATTGTTCTCTCTGCTTTTATGGATGAAGACATGAAGGCTCAAGAGGGCAATTAACTTTCTGAAGGCCACTTGGCTAGGAACTAGCTGCTGTAGGGTCCAGGGAGGAGGAGGATGGAGGAAGGGGAGCTCTGGACACCTCCTTCTTCTTGCTTGAATGAAAACAGCTCCGTGTTGTGTATGGGTTTCTCACTGAGCTTTGCTTTGAAGAAAGGATTCTACTTGGAAAGAGTCTGTGTTCCCGTACAGGTCGATTCTATGTTTCTCTTCCCCAGAGACGGGTTTTGAATTTGCAGCACCTCCCGGCTCCTACCCCTACCCCAACCCCCACTCATACTATAGCCCCCACTTTGCCTAGTGGACTGGAGGGGTCCCAACCCACTGAGGAGCAGTATCAGGTGCTGAAGGCTCAGAGGGGACTCAGGGCTGGGAGATGGCAATGGCAGCTCCCAGCCAAGCTCTGGTCCTCTCCAACTGATTGTCACAGCCAGCTTCAGGCTGGAAGGCCCTGCAGTGGAGTGAAGCTGACATTTCTCTCAAGAGCTACAATGGGGAAAAATGTGGCCAGCCACCCTCTCCCAACTCCCTCCAGACCCTGACAAAAGGATTCTCCAGCCAACCATGCCAGTTAGTCAGCAGTGTCTTTGGTAAGAATTAGAAACTCAGGAATTACTCCAGCCAAGCTGATGGATTGTAAAGGTACTTGAGCTCGTTATATTCTCTTCCAGATTGACTTTTCTTTTGCACTTAATGACGAATAGTCTTTGGTGCTTCCATGAGCTTACTCCAAGGTTTTAAAAAATCCTAGGAATGAGAACTTTTTCTCTGTTTTAAGAGAAAGGGTTCTACTCTGCTGCCCAGTCTGGCGTGCCATGGCGTGATCATAACTTGCTGCAGCTTTAACCTCCCGGGCTCAAGAGATTCTCCCAGTTCAGCCTACTGAGTAGCTGGTACTATTGGCTAATTTTTCAATATTTTGTAGCGATGAGGTCTCACTATGTTATACCCAGGCTGGTCTTGAACTTCAGCCCTCAAGCAATCCTTCCACCTTAGCCTCTGAAAACGCTGGGATTATAGGCATGAGCCACCATGCCTGGCCTAGAACATTGTTATTAGCATCATCATTACTATCCTCAACCTCTTCTGGCTTCCAATTTGGACTGCATCTAACATTGATGGCTGAAGCCAGGACATCATTCTTATCACCATGACAGCAAACATAATACAATTGAATTAAATAATCGGCTTTTATAGGAAGTGCTCAATGCGCTAGGCCTGATGCCAAACTTGGGAAAACTCAACTTTAGAGATAGGAAAAAAGGACTGTCTAGAAAGAAGAGGTCATTTGTTCCACATTTCTTGCAAAGATAAAGGCAAATTCTGGAAAAACACGGTGCTCTGCTCTCCCTGGTGATTGTGAGCCGTTACAGCTTGTGAGGATCTCACATCCTGGGCAGAATTCCGTGGCCGGAGGGCTGCATTTTGCAGTCAGTGACTGGGCTGCCTGTGGATGGGCAGCGGTGTTCAGATCTGAGCCTCCATGCTTTGTATTCTTGGACTCTTGTCGTGGACCAAGGGATGCAAGAACCTCCTAACAGGCCTTGATCTTTCCTCCATGGGAACAGGCTTAAACTTTTGGGGAAAGTAAGGCAACAAAATGAGCAGTGCTAATGCAATGTGTAATCTGGTGTTCATCGGGGGAAGACTTTTATTCAGTGGTCTAAGCATTTTACAAATATTAACTCATTTAATCTTCATAGTAATGTTCCCACTTCAGTATTCCTATTTTCAGATGTTGAAACTAAAGCACATATTGGTGATTTTATGTCACCTACTACAAATAAGGGGACTAAGATCACACATCCAGCCTGTTGCAGAGCTGGAGTGGGAGCCCAGGGCATCTGGATTCAGAGTCCATGGTGCACTTATTATTCTGGAAGTATCTATCTTGTGCTGTGCCCTGGGCTTGGCAGTGAGGGTCAAAATCCAATACAACATGGTCCATGGTCCCTTCCCTCTAGTAGCTTACAATCTCTGAGAAGCTTATGTTTTGAAGGTTTTGCCCTATGAGGACCTATACCTCACCTAGTCTTCAGCCCTCTCTGCAAGTACATTGAACCACTTAATTACAAGGATTACAAACAAATACTACAGGGATGTGATGGGTAGTTGTGTGTGTGTCCATTCCGCTGGGCTATGGTGCCCAGTTGTTCTGTTAAACACTACTGTAGATGTTGCTGTGAAAGCGTTTTTAAAGATAACATTAACATTCAAATCAGTAGACTTTGACTAAAGCAAATGGCCCTCTGTAGTGTGGGTGGGCCTCGTCCAATCAGTTGAAAGCCTTAAGAGAAAAAGACTGATCTCTCCCAAGGAAGAGGGAATTCTACCTCCAGATGGCCTTCAGACTTGAGACTGCAGCATCCATTCTTCCCCGGGACTCTAGCCTGCATCCTGGCTTGGAGATTTCAAACTCGCCAGTCTCCACAATTAATGGAGCCAATTTCCTAAAATAAATCTCACTCTCTTTCTCTATCCATACGATTGTCTCTGTTTCTCTAGACAATCCTGACAAATACAAAGGAAAACATAACATTCTGGGGTCTCACTAAACACATTCTTCAGTGGCAAATGACGTCTGTAGGTGGGTAGCTAGAATACAAATGGAGACATCTGAGAACTGTGGAATCCTCTTTACACTTCCTGCAATGCTGATGTGCGTTATGGTGTGTGAGGGATGAATTGAATTTGAGAAGGCAGAGATTCCTTTTTCTGAAGTGTCTCAGCCAGGTATTGGCTCTTACCGTTTCAGCCACCGAGATGGCGCTCCCATCTGCAAGGATGGGCAGGGGTCCTCTCCCTGTCCTCTGAGATAGGTGAGCAAGACACAGAGATGGCTGTGGGGGACCAGCCTGGGCGCTGGTTGATGAGCAATGACGCAGAATTCGCTGAAAGTACTCTCGGGGACAAGAGTGCCCCCGAAGGACTCCATGGGTGTCTGAGAGGAATAGAGTTCCTGCAGAGGGGAGACTGCAAATGGCATTTGCCACAATTTACCCACCTCAAAATAGTGACAACACCAGCCTTTGTGAAGCAAATCAAGTGGGGAAAAAAATCACTTTTACAAAATGGGAACAGTGCCTCTTAGTGCCACATCACAGTGATAAGCACTTGGATCTTATTCTGGGTGAGAGTCAAATGAAACCCCAAATGTTCTTTTGAACAAGACTGTTCCACTTAATAGAACTGCCACTCAGTGAGTCCTGTTGTTCTCCCCACGGGCCCCTTGCTGAGCCTTGGAAGCATCCTCACAGAAGACTTGAAGCTTTGCCGATTTAAAGCATCCTCCTGCTCAAGTCTTGGCCGGGAAAAGTCAGGTGTGAACCGTTCGTGAATCAAGCCCCCACCTATGAATAGAGCTGGGTTCCTAAGTTCTTTTGTGAGTAATGTGTTGAGATGAAATGGATCTGTGGCACCCTCAGCTGTGGCACGGGTGGAGTGGGGGCTTGGGGCTGCCTTGGGGCCCAGCACCACCAAATGTGTTCCTGATTTACAGGCCACTTGTCATGCACAGGTCATCGAACCATCAAGTCTTGCCCCAGTCAGAGAGGGTTGGGCCTTCCTGCCTCAGTTGGCTGAAGGTGTGAGCTCCTTGAAGGCAGGGCTGTGTCTTAGATATTTTAGTAGCCTCAGATGCCTTGCACAGTTAGGGCTGAGAAGGAGGTCAGTCAATATGTGCTTGATTAAGAAAACCAACCCCTCTGCTCTCTGGAAGCCCGTTTTCTTTTGTTTGGTTTTAAGTGGTTAATAAAATCTTGGCTTGCGTAGAGCCTTGGCTCTAACTGGGATTCTGTGATCTGCTGTGAATTGTCGGGATGTGCTCTGCAACGAATCGTGAAGCTTCTGAGGCAGAAAGGATGTGTGGGTGTTCTCACCGAGCAGTCCAACCCTGTCTCCTACCTCAGCCTCGAGCAGTCTAAGGAAGTCTGATAAGAGAGGCAACCACAACATTTGGGAAATTCCTAAGGTCACCAGCTTCCCTCTTTTGAGAGAAGTGTCAGAAGACTTGGGATTTCAAATGAAATGTCTACTTATTCTGTTGCGTGGACAGCTCAGGAGTTCAGATATGAGTAAAGAGGATACTAACCACCAGCTACTCTCTTCGAACCATGTACGCTGTTCATTGCAGCAAAGCATTTGTCTCTGTTTTGGAATAACTTGCAAAGCTGATGACCCCTAGGAATTCTATAAGAGTTTTGTCAAGTCATCTTATCAGAAACTTAATTTGTAGGGGCAGGCACAGTAGCTCACCCCTGTAATCCCAGCATTTTGGGAGGCCAAGGCGGGTGGATCACTTGATGATAGGAGTTTGAGACCAGCCTAGCCAACATGGTGCAACCCCATCTCTACTAAAAATACAAAAATTGGCCCAGGTGTGGTGGCGTGTGCCTGTAAACCCAGCTGCTCGGGAAGCTGAGGCAGGAGAATTGCTTGAACCCAGGAGGTGGAGGTTGCAGCGAGCCGAGATTGCGCCACTGCACTCCAGCCTGGGTGACAGAGCGAGGCCCTGTCTCAAAAAAAAAAAAAAAAAAAGAAACTTAATTTGTTTTGGCCAAGGAAAACAGGGCTATAAGCACCCTTAAGTCAGACTTGCTCTTTTATAATTATTTTGTCAAAGGGACTTCTCTGCTTTCATTCTCAGCCACCTCTGTCTTTGTCAAGTGGCTCACGCCTGTAATCCCAGCACTTTGGGAGGCCAATGCGGGTGGATCAGGAGGTCAGGAGTTTGAGACCAGCCTGGCCAATATGGTGAGACCCCATCTTGACTAAAAATACAAGAATTAGCCAGGCATGGTGGCATGCACCTGTAGTCCCAGTTACTCGGGAGGCTGAGGGAGAAGAATTGCTTGAACCCGGGAGGTGGAGGTTGCAGTGAGCCGTGATTGAGCCCCTGCACTCCAGCCTGGGCAACAAAGTGAGACTCCATCCTCTCCCCAGTAAAATTTTACTAATGAAACTTGGGCCAAAGGCTTGGGCATGGGCTTCCCAGGGTAGGGAAAGAGGGAGCAGGCAGGGTTATATTTACTCTTATTTCCCTTGTTAAGGCAAGGATGCTTAATTTTAGTTGTGATGATGGTAAAAATGATGTTAACTAGCATTCACTGAACATTTGTTATGTGCTTGGCATGGTACTAAGCACTTTGCATGCATTATCTCACATAATTCTCTCAACAGCTCCACAAAGTACACTCTATTCCCCCACCCTGAATTTTATGTATGAAGGTATGAAAGGAAAATAAACCTCAGGAGCGCAAAATCACTAATCCAAAGGAAAAGTCAAGCCGGGAACTGCGTCAGGCAAACCTGCCTCCCATTCTATTCCTAAATAAGATAGCTACAAAGATAAAAAAGCTACAGACCTCTTTCACAATTTGCCCACCAGGAAATTCCTTGTGTGCTGCAAGGTCTTTACCCTAAAATGGCTCTGTCAATTACCTGACAATGTAAATTGATAGCTTATCTTCATGGATGTGGGACAAAGGACAGAACTCAAAGTCAGCCCTCTGCTCACCTGAGACAAAAGCATATCAGATTTTTTTTCTGCTGTAAAAATGAAGGCATAAGTGACTGTTTCTCTACTCCCGCCCCTCACATGTAAATTGTCTATTTGGTGAAAAGCTGATCAAAGACTTAAAAGAGTGCAACGTTTGTCTCTTATCTACCCACACCTTAAAAAAATGTCTTCCTCTTTCTCCAATATCTGCCCTTTCCCCTTTAAACAAGACTTGAAAAATCATCTTTGGAGAAAGGCACAGACCTTCCTCCAGTGCGTGCGTCCTTAACCATGGTAAAATAAACTTCCTAAATTGGTTGAGATTCCTCTCAGATATTTTTTGGTTTACAGAGGAAACCGAGGTTTAAAGATGTTGTGGTAGCATGCCCAAGGATCTGTCTTAACTGAGGACACAGAAGCAGACTCTGAGATGAGGATCTGTGTGCAAGAGATTTGTAAGGAAGGGCTCCCTGGAGGAGCCTGGTAAGAGAGTCGCGGAAGCTGGTTTGGGAAGGGGCCAGGGATGATCTCGGAGGGTGGCTTACATCTGAGTCTGCAAGCAGGGATGGCTGCAGGGCCGTGCACCTGTGCAGTCACACGGGCCCCACACTTAGGCCCTACACTTGGGTTGTTGCTCTGCTGTTGTTGCTGTCTTGAAATTCTTCATACTATTTGAACAAGGGATCTGCTTTTTCATTTTGCACTGGGTCTTGCAAATTCTGTAGGGAGTCCTGTCCCCAGGGCAGCTCTGAAGTGTAAGTGCCTCAGAGCTGTCCCACTCGAGGCAAGGGGCTGGGGCTGCATGCTCTCATCACCAGCCATTCATTGGTCATCTGTTAAGGGCTTGCCCCAGGGGGACATGTGTTCCTGCAGGCTACTGGTTCCTTCTCTGTGCAAGCAAAGCAGTTGTACTAACCTGCGGGCAATGCCACAGATAAAGAGCTGCAGGTGATGGCTGTTGAAAGTGAAAACATTCTTAGGGGCCTCAGGATTCAAACCTGGGGCTGGAGTTTCTAACCCCTCTTCCTGTGAGAGGTCATGTGCTTCCCTGCCCTGCAGTGATGGTGGCTTCAGTTCCGCTATGAGTCCTGGAGTCCTTGGGCTCCTCCTTCCCTTCTTTTTGTGCATTGCTTCTGATTGTGGATAAAAGGGGAAGTGAAAGAATGATAAGGAAGATTCAGCAGTGGTGCAAACTGCTAGGAAAACCATGATTCACCTTCCTGGAGGTGGCCTGGGTGGGCTACCCACAGATCCATGATGATGTTGCCATGCCAGTTCAGTCTTCCCTTCAGATGCTCAGTCCTCAAGTGTTTTCTAAGAAAACACACATATGTATGTTTTTCTACTTCGTCATCTCCTGTGAATTGCTAAGAAAATGTAATTCTTTTTTTTTTTTTAGACAGGGTTTTGCTCTGTTACCCACGCTGGAGTGCAGTGGCATGATTGTGGCTCACGGTAGCCTCTGGCTCCTGGGATCCAGCCATTATTTGGCCTCAGCCTCCTGAGTACTTGGGACCACAGGTGTACCCAACTACACTCGGCTATTTTTTAAAGTTTAATTAAAAAATTTTAACATTATTTATTTATTTTGAGATGGAGACTGGCTCTGTTGCCCAGGCTACAGTGCAGTGGCACGATCTCAGCTCACTGCAACCTCTACCTCTCGGGTTCAAGCGATTCTTGTGCCTCAGTCTTCCGAGTAGCTGGGATTACAGGTGCTTGCTACAACTCTCAGCTAATTTTTGTATTTTTTTTGTAGAGACAGGGTTTTGCCATGTTGCCCAGGCTGGTCTCGAACTCCTGACCTCAGGCGAGCCACTCACCTCAGCCTCTCAAAGTGCTGGGATTACAGGTGTGAGCCACCATTCCCTAGCTTTTTTTTTTAAAAAAATTATTTTAATTTATTATTTAGTATTTTGTAGGGATGGGGTCTCACTATGTTGACCAGGCTTGTCTTCAACTCCTGGCCTCAAGCAATCCTCCTGCCACAGCCTCCCAAAGTGCTGGGATTATAGGCATGAACCACTGCACCTGGCTGAAAATGTGACGCTTATGGCTTTGAGTCTTTGTGTTAAGCTCCTCAAACTGTGTGTTTTAAAAAGCTTTTAAAATTTTAGGCTGAAAAATAATAATGACATGTTTGTTCTTGGCAGGCCATGTGTATCTGTGCCTACGTATATGGCATGCATATCCTCTATTACTGCAGTGTAAAGATTCGCCCAAGTGTCATTAGTTTTACAGTTCTATACAAAGTTTACCAGTTTTAACTCCAGGATTAGGTTGTTGAAGTCTTGACTGAAGACTCCTTCCAAATGGCACACTCATGTTCCATTACCAAAAGCTTTGATGGGCCAAGGTGGGCCGATCACTTGAGGCCAGGAGTTTGCGATCAGCCTGGCCAACATGGTGAAACCCCATCTCTACTAAAAATACAAAAATTAACTGGGCATTGTAGCACACGCCTGTAGTCTCAGTTACTTGGGAGGCTGAAGCAGGAGAATCACTTGAACCCGGGAGGTGGAGGTTGCAGTGAGCCAAGATTGCGCCACTGCACTCCAGCCTTGGTGACAGAGCGAGACTCCAAAAAAGAAGCTTTGATGGAAAGGAAAACAAGCAGGCATACAAAATGATCCCTTGAAACACCGCATTTGCAGAGGATGGATTCTAAGTCAAGGAGCAGGGACTTTCCTTCTTAAAAAATATCATGACTCCCGCAAACATGCCCATGGGTTGCTATGCAACAGGCACATCAGTCAATACAGGACACACAAATAAGCAGTAAACGTGAGGGCGAAATTGCTTTCTGATTTGTTCCACCCGAAACCTTCTGGAAATGTTCAAACACTTCCTGCATATCTGTGCTATGCCTGAAAAAGTGTCCCTCTCTGTTCAGTGGGCACCAGCTCCTAAGAGCATTTAAAGATCTTGGCTTTGAAAGTTTGACTGCTTGTCCTAAGCTGCTCATTCATCCCTGGGTTGCTGTCCTCACCAACTAGACTGTATATGGGAGAAGAGTGAACCAGGTCTCTTCTAGAATGCAGTGCCAGGACTTTAAAATTGCTGTCCTTTGTCCCCTTTGTGTTCATTATCTTAATGACCCATTACTTACCTCATCTTGCCCTGTTCGTCTTATCCTTAGCATTTTTGCAGTGTGCTTACTTCGTCTTTTAATTAGGTCTGATTCATTGGGTAGCCAAGGTGGTGCACTCATCCTGCTGAAAAAGCATTCATCCATGTGGTTCATCTAGGGCATCTGGCTAAAACCCAACATGAAAACCACTGCTAAACCTCAGCCTTCCTTGCATGGGAAAGAGCAGAAAGTTCTCTCTCTTTTTTTTTATTTCCACAAAATCTACATCCCCAGAGCACGCAGAGAAGCAAATGCTGGCTAGAAGTATCATTGTTTACTCAATACACTGTACAAAGAAAGAGGAAGGAGCAGACGTTTGGCCATCAAAGTGAATCTGAAGGAATCTTCGAAGGAGGAAGAGTCCAAGAATCTAAGAGGAGGCCATGATGACACGACCATTGTTTGCATCTTTAGGCAAGTCCTGATCCTTAATGTCCCTTATTTAAGCCTTTTATGCCCAAACATCTTGTCACCTCCACATCACAGCTAGTCCCAGCAAGGAGATAAACTGGCCAAGAGAGGCATTGTCAGGGAGTTTTCTAGGGAAATGAGGAAAAGTGTGAGTAGGAGGAAGGAGATATGCAGGCTTGATGGACACTCGGGCAATGCTCATGCCAACCCATGTGGAGAGCCCTTTCTGAACTCATCCTTCCAGTCCCCTAAGTACCACTCCTTTTACCATGCCACATAGAACAGAAATCCCAGCTTGGGAAATAGTGTTCTCAACTATTAAAGAATTGATTTTTGTTTTTTTTCAAAGACTTCCAGAAGAGGAGACTCCACACCCTCCCATTCCAATATGAAAATCATGACTATATCCAAATAGTCTCTTTCCAAATGCTCATTAATTTTACTTCCTGGGAAATCTCCTCTTTCAACCTCAACTAGGATAGTCACAGATAGTTCCTATAAAAACTGTCTCTAGATCTACTTCAAACTTGGCTCCCAGAACCAAGTACAGACTTGAAGTCATAGTATTCTCTCTCTCTCATCTGCCACTTCACCTTGGCACACCATGTTATCCTGTCTAACCCCACACCACCTTGGAAAACCTGCAGATGAAAAATTTCCATTTTAGTTTTGATATTACAAGCCTGTTTTGTAACTTTCAATTTTTAGTCCCCAAAATGGTACTATCTAATAGATGTTTTGATACTTTTCTGTCTAATGGACCAAGATGGCTGTAAATACAATGCAAATAGACCAATTAACTCCACATTTCCTCAGAAGTCAGGGTAATAGTGAAAAACTGTTTTAATGGATAGAATCCATTATCATCGAGGGCCATAAATTGAGTCTTTGAAAAAATAATGAATCAGATAGTTTCATACTAATATTGTTCCTTTTTCCTGCCTTTTGAGGTACCTTCTAATATTACCCGAATCTCCTGATAACAAAAGAGTTGAACAATTAGATTCATCATGAAAGGTTTTACAGTATCTTTTCCTCAGTATACCTATTATAAGGGCCTTGTCTAATTGAAGGACCTAGATTTTTTAAATTGGTATTATTGTTTCTAGCTGTCTGATTTGTACCAATATTCAGATATCACTGATAATTCTGATGGTGAGTGTTTATCTAGATGTCTTGGAGAAAGGCATTTTTCTTTCCACTGTCTATTTCTCTCTCCACTCCTTTTTTAAGTACCTGTGCTGTTAAAGGGAGTGCTGTCTACTCCTCTTTTATGTTCAGATCCTTGGTACATGGTGCAAATCACCTGGCTTAAGAGATGTTGGCATTTTGGTGACTTTCTCATTCCTTCTTGGGACCATTCTTGCTGGTGCTTGGTTCATCCTTCCCTTCTCATGTACAAAGGACTTGAACACTTTCAGTCGACAAAGTTTATGAAATAAATTTGCATAAATCCCTCTTTCTGTCTTTCAAGCTACAAAACCTAGGTTTCTCTGCTTAACATTTGCTTCATTTTACTAAGCCTGACCACACATTGTATAGAATGCTACTTGCTTGTTTCTGAGTGATACCAGGTCCTCAGGGCCTACATACGAGGCTGGTTACATAATTTGTAAGGCCCAGTGAAAAACAGAATTTCAGAGCTCCTTGTTCAAAAATTATTAAGAATTTCAAGTTGGTGACAACAGAGCATCAGACCAAGAGTGGTGCCCTGTGTAACTGCCCACGTCACACCTCCATGGAGCCAGCTCTTCATACATGTATAACTTCATATGAATAACACTAGGCATGATCTGCAACTTAGCCTTAATTTGTTTCTTTACTATTTTTAGTTTGTAGACTAAGATCATTGCTTATTTCTCAGTGCTTTGAAAATATTCCACTGACTTCCGACTTCTATTGGTGTCATCAAGAAGTCTGTCATCCAAAAAAAACTATCAACAGAGTAAATAGACAACCTACAGAATGGGAGAAAATATTTGCAAACTACGCATCTGACAAAGGTTTAATATCCAGCCTCTATAAGGAACTTAAATTCATAAGACAAAAACAACCCTATTAAAAAGTGGGCAAAGAACATTAACAGACACTTTTCAAAAGAAGACACACATGCAGTCAACAAGCATATGAAAAAAACTCAATGTCACTGGTCATTAGAGAAATGCAAATTGAAACTACAATGAGATACCATCTCATACTGGTCAGAACGGCTATTATTAAAAATAAAAAAAATTTAAAAACAGATGCTGGCAAGGTTGCAGAGAAAAGGGAACACTTATACACTGTTGGTAGGAGTGTAAATTAGTTCAACCACTGTGGAAAGCAGTATGGCAATTCCTCAAAGAGCTAAAAACAGAACTACCACTTGACCCAGGAATCCCATTACTGGGTATATATCTAGAGGAATATAAATCATTCTACGGTAAAGACACATGCATGTGAATGTTCACTGCAGCACTATTCACAACAGCAAAGATGTGGAATCAACCTAAGTGCCCGTCAATGACAGATTGAATAAAGAAAATGTGGTATATATACAGCATATAATACTATGTAGCCACAAAAAACGAATGAGATCATGTCCTCTGTGGGACCATGAATGGAGCTGGAGGCTGTTATCCTAAGCAAACTAACGCAGGAACAGAAGACCAAATGCCACACGTTCTCACATATAAGTGGGAGCTAAATGATGAGAACTCATGAACACAAAGAAGGGAATAACAGACAGTGGGCTCTACATGACGGTGGAGGGTGGGAGGAGGGAGAGGAGCAGAAAAGATAACTAATGGGGACTGGGCTTGATACCTGGGTGATGAAATAATCTGTACAACAAACCGCCGTGACACAAATTTCCCTCTATAACAAACCTTCACGTGCACCCCTGAACCTAAAATAAAAGCTTTTTTAAAACTCTCCTTTCAAGCTGTTGTTTCTTTGAAAGTAATCTTTTTCTTCTTTTTTTCTAATTGATTTTGCCCTTTGGCAGCTTTTCCTTATAATGCCTCTAGATTTTTATATCTCTTTTTGAACTAATTTTGCTTCCTGAATCTGATTTTCATCTTGTTCTAGAAAACTGTCAGATGCTATCTTAAAATATTGCCTCTTACCCCATTCTTTCTTTCTGGAGCTCCTATGTAATGCATGCTAGAGCTTCTCATTTCATATTCCATGTATTTAAGTTCTCTTTCACATAAGAAATATCTTTATCTTTCTGTGTTGCATTCTAGGTAATTTGCTTCCAAATCATTTCCTGGATTATCAATTCTCTCTTTGGCAATCTTTGCCCCATTTATTAAATTTTTATTTTTAATGTTACACCTTTCATTTCTAGAGATAACATGTGGTCCTTTTTCAAATACGCCTGATCTTTTAAATTTATTTTCTCAAAATTTTGATTTCTCCTTTTACCTTTCAGTTATTTTAACAACAATTCATATCCTCCTTCTGATAGTTCTATTATCTGATGTTCTGGGAGTTCTGGGGACTCATTGCCTGTGTTGTGTCTGTTTATTCTTGTTTGTAGTGCACTCTTGCTCATGTCTCTGAATGCATTTTGTAATTTTCGGTTGTGAGCTTCTATTTCAAAGAATACACTCACTATGGGAATCTTGTGTGGCAGAGGTTGAGGATCGGTTTCTATAGAGAAGTTTTTCATTTACTTTGGCAAGTGCCCTTGTGATATTGCGACTCCTTTTATGTTAATTAATTGACGTGGCTTTCCTAGACCATACAGGTGAGTAAACTTAAGCTCCAAACCCATGTGAAGTGTGGTCTGTGGTTATGAAACTTGAGGTGACCTTGTTTTCCCTCAGCGGATCTCCCACTGCTCAGGCAGCCAAGTGTCAGCACTTTTTCTCGTGCTCAGACCTTCTTTATACTCAGTCTCTGGGATTTCCTTCACTCATTTCAGCTGTGCTTTTAACACCACACTTATTATTTTTGTACAGCATATTTAGGTGTTTTTGTGGCTAGAGGCTTTTCAGATTCTCCTTTAGGATATTGCCAAAATGATAGTTCTTGTCATCCTGAATTTCTGAACACAGAAAAAGCTTTCCTATGATGATTACAGATTTTGAGATCTCTCTAGATGCTAGGGACACCTTTAGAAAGCAGGCCAAGAGCCTTTATCAAACTTACGGCAATTCTATTGTATTGATCAGAAAATATCACTTACTTTTGCATGTAGATTTTATTTAGATGAGAGTTAGGTTTTGTTCTGCAAAGAAAATAGCTAATGTATTCTATGCTAAGAATGACGGCAATACACAGCGGTTGGATTTATTTAATAAAATGTGAGGTGTTTTAAAAAATCTTCGGAATTTGAACACACTGAGAGTGTTCAATGAAAAAAAAAAAAAAGGCAGAGGAAGAGGGTGTTTCAGTTGCCTGCACTGTACATACTCGCTGGTTTTTAATAATGCAAGGATTTCTCTCTTCTGTTCTGCTCTTTTGATGTTGAGTTTCCTGCCCGTTAAATATCTGCTTTATCAGAAAATGAGAAAGCCTTCACCCAAAGAAACAGTACAGAAGAGAAGCCAAGTAACTGTAAAAGGTTTCACAGCCTGGTCAACAGGGAGGCAGCTGGCGATCACTTCCTGTCCCACCCTGGAGGAAGGAGCTACTGAGGAAAAGGACATCTAAGCTGAAACAACTTCAGGTGGTTCCTGTCCCTCTCTAGAGACTTTAAAGTCTCACTGCATGGAATGCCCTTGATATGCAGACTGGGAAAATCTAAGCCTGTGGACCAGAAGAAAAGTCATTCATTTATTCATTCATTTATTACTTCTACTACTCATGAGAGTCAAGTGAGGGCTCTCTGGGGACTTTAGGTGAGAAACTTTCAATATGGCTAGAAATATGCACTTAACTATTTTTTTTTTCTTTTGGATTGACAGTCTTATTTACTCTGAATACAGGGCATTCATAATGTTCATTGTTGCTGCTACTATTCTGTGAACACATGTTTAGAAAAAACGTGGTGCAACGGCATGGGAATTCTGAGTCCATTTGTTCATCCATTTTTTTCTTTCAAATAATATTTATCCAGTGGCATGTTATATGGAGCTTTGTACTGGGTGGTGTGGGGCTAAAAAGATGAATGATAAATAGTTCCTACCTTTAGGAATCTCAGTCTAATATCATGTGGGGGATGGGGCAGCATATTTACAGAAAGAAATGCTACGTGGGGCATATTTAATCCACAAATGATCTAACTGAAGAATCAAAATAAATATTTCCATACATTTTAATTGTGGTAAAATATACACAACATAAAATTTATCGTTTGAAGCTTTTTTTTTTTTTTTTTTTTTTGAGACAGGGTCTTGCTCTGTTGCCCAGGCTGGAGTGCAATGGCATGATCTTGGTTCACCGCAACCTCCGCCTCCCAGGTTCAAGCGATTCTCCTGCCTCAGCCTCCCAAGTAGTGGGGATTTCAGGTGTGAGCCACCATGGCTGGCTAATTTTGTATTTTTAGTAGAGATGGGATTTCTCCATGTTGGTCAGGCTGGTCTCAAACTCCTGATCTCAGGTGATCCACCCACCTCAGCCTCCCAAAGTGCTGGGATTACAGCCATGAGCCACTGCGTCCAGCCTATTTGAAGCATTTTTAAGTGTACCATTTGGTGGCACTCATTAAGTACATTCACATTATGGTGCAAACATCACCGTCATCCCGGAACCCTCTGCATCTTCCCAAACTGAAACTGTACCCATTAAACATGAACTTCTCATTCCCCTCCCCCTAGTCCCTGGCACCCATCATTCTACTTTCTGTCTCTGTGACTTTGACTCCTCTAGGTGCCTCATATAAGTGGAATCATTCAGCATTTGTCTTTTTGCATATTGCCTGTCCAAAACTTTTTGAATGGAAAGAAATATGTTTTACAGAAACAGGAAAGTCCCAACCTTGTCTGTGACTACTTCACCCCTTGGTTCAGCCCAGTGAAAGCTGGTCAACTTTTCTTAATGCTCTGAGAGCCGTAATAGCACAACCAATTTAGTATCTTTCTCTGAAGACTGCAACACGGTGTCATGATATTAGTCAGCTCAAGTCAACTGACATTATTATAGTGCTTATGAGGCTGCTCCTGCCTGAAAGCCCTTCAATGCCTCCCTGGGGTGTGGGTGGAGGATGAGATAAGCAGCTCACAAGTGGGACAGAGCCCTGGCTCTGTGGAAAGCCCAGCTGGCTGCCATGGGTGGCATGTTTCTCGGGGCTTCCTGTGTGAGCACATAGACAGCCCTGCTAGTCCCTCAGCCCAGATGCCTGCCAGAAACCCAAGCCCTGAGGCAGCCCCTCCAGATGTGTGCTGTGAACTGAACTTTCTGAAATCCTTCTCCTGGGGACAGACACTCATCAAAGCGCCAACCCTATCACAGACTGCATTTGAGTCACCTGTTATGTTTGAGATCCGCCCTGTGTTGGGAGCTGAAACCTGCTGGCTGGTCTTGCTGGGGTTAAGGAAGGGCCTGAAGTCTGGAAGAGGACTAGGTCAAGTTTCCTGCTGCATTTCTGAGGTCCTGGACATGAAGCCAAAATGCTGCAGCTCACAGCCAGTGTGGTCAGCCAAATGGGAGTCAGCTCTGGGTGACTTATTGCCATGAACAAAGGAGCTCAGTTGCTGGGGTTCACCTCCTATCCCATCAGAATATAAGCTGCACTGGGGCTAGGTGTCCACGGCTATATCCTCAGCACCTAGAAGAGAGTCTGGGACCAAGTGTGAACATCTATAAACTGGAGGGAACATCTGTTGGGAGGATATTTAGTATAGCAATATCCTTGGATAAAATAATCAACAAACAAAATTATGTTGTTGGAAACCAGAAAACGACACCACTGATGAATGTACTTAGGCTACTTAATCAAGAAATAGTCCCAATGATTCTACTTCTGTCTTCTTTCTTTTAAAAAAATTTAATTAGTTGTTTTATTTTAAAATAGCATTACTGATTACCTTTCTTCCCTGGAAATTAACACATTTCATAGAGACTTAAGGATGCATCAATGAAATACTTAGAATTGAAAGAGGAAATGAATTACTTGATTTCTCAGGATGTGTGTGTCTATTGGTCTCTAGTACAGTTAAATGCTAATATTGCCACTGAAAACTGATGCAACTTTTGTGAAGCAACAGCTGTAACAGGGCCTCTGTGTAACACTTCCTTGTGTAGAATTAAAAAAAAAAAGCTTAGGTTTTGGAAAATATCAGAAAAGCACCTCTTTATAGTCTTACCACATAAGTACATTGTTTTCGTCCCCCAGTAGACTGCGATTGGCTTTGACTGGGGAGTTCCTCATTTGTCTCTGGGGTTGGGGCCCCACTTCTGTTTTTTGACCACTGGCCAGCTATGCTCTCTTCATAGAAGTCAGGCAGTGGGCGGTGACCTGGTTCTTACTAACTCTTGTGACACCTCACGCGATGTGATGTCTGTCACCAGCATGCTCTCCTCTCCCGAGAGGGTGTTGGAAAACTGTGTGGTCTGGGAGTGCAGGGGTTAATGAACAGTTCGGAGATTCATGCTTCCTCTCCTTGTGGCCCCAGATGTCATCTGGGAATGCTTGACTCCTCTGCCTTTGCATCTTTTCCCTTATTTGTAGGGTTACTTGTCACATCCCTTTCGAACTTGCAGGGACCATGTCTGGACAAATTAGCCAAAGACTATACCTATGTTTGAAGCAAAATTTAATGTTCCTCTGAAATTATGGCTTTCCAGTTCTCCTTGGCTCGTGAAGAGGGCCCCTGACTGTTGGACAACAAATATTTCCGAGCACTCGCCCTGTTCCAGGCAGTCTGCTGAGATCTAATGATGCAGCGGTAAACACACACAGACCTCACTTCTGCTCTTTCGGAGCCTATACCTGGTGAATGGCAGAACCAATATTTCTCCTTGCCTTACACTCAAAGAGTAACAAAGAGGAATCACAGTGTATTGGTGTAGCTCAAAAAATTTTTTTTTTATCAGATCCAGTTTTGCCAATCACTGTGACAGGGTCAAATCTATAAAACATTGTGAGCTTTATAGGAGATAAAATATCCTCTAAAATGTAGAGTATTTTTATAGCCCCAATTCCTATCCAGAGTCTCCAGCCCCTTTGGGACTAGACAGCCCCCTCTGGATTCTCAGGGAGCTCATCACATTCCCTGTTCGGCAGTGTGACTAGATAAGGGCCAAGGACTTGAGTCATTGTGGGAAGTGGCCCAGCTCAGCTCAGCCACTGTGGCAGGCAAGAAGGATGCCACGAACACCACCAATGGCCTCAGGGAGGTGGATGGGTTGGAAGTGCGGTGGGGTTCATGTTTGGTTATGTAAATATGACTCGAGGCAGAGCCAGTGCTGAGTTTGGTGACGGAGGAGGATTGGAGGTGAAGCTGGAGCCCTCAGAGCCTTCCCTGGGATAGAGATTCCTGCTGACACTGCAGATAAACTGCTGGCCATGATAGTCTGTCCGGGGAGCCATGCTCACCTTCAGCTCCTGTGCAGAGAAGGGTGGCTGGGGAGGTGTTGCATAGCTGGGGGCATGCTAGGTGCATTGATGCCACTTGTTTCTCACTTGGCTTCAGTCCAGAGTCCCACTCTGGGCTGGTGACTGGGTAAGACCATAGGTAAACAGTAGACTTATAGTATGGTTTGGGGGATATTTAGCTATGATAATGTGGGCACGGGCTTTAAAGCCTAATGGCCCTGGTATCTTGATGCTCCTCTGTATCCTTTGAAACCTAATGGTCTCCTGGCACTGCGTTTTAGTTGTTGCATGACTTAGGGTAACACTAGTAGCAGTAGCAAATAAACCCTCAAATTTCAGAGCCTTTCCACTGATGCTTATGTTTCATTCAAGTCAGTGGGTGCCTTCCCTCCAGGTGGTGATTCAGGGATCCAGACTCCTTCTAGCATGTGACTCTGCCATCTCCTAAGGCCCTGGAGACTTCTGCGTGGAGGCAGGTGACAGAGAGGGCACGTCTTACCACCTTACCGCAAAGTGACACATATCACTTCTAGTCATGTGTTGCTGAGGTAAGGCAGTGGCCCCCAAACTTTTTGGGCACCCGTTTCATGGCAGACTATTTTTCCGTGGACTAGGGTAGTGAGGGGAATGGTTTCAGGATGATTCAAGCACATTTTATTTATTATATTTATTGTGCACTTTATTTCTATTATTATTGCATTATAATATACAATGAAATAGTTTCACAACTCACCATAATGTAGAATTAGTGGGAGCCCTGAGCTTGTTTTCCCACAACTAGATGGTCCCATCTCGGGGGTGATGGGAGACAGTGACAGATCATCAGGCATTAGATTCTCATAAGGAGCAACCTAGATCCCTCCCATGCGCAGTTCACAATGGGGTTCACGCTCTTATGAGAATCTAATGCTGCTGCTGATCTGACAGGAGGCAGAGCTTAGGTAGTAATGCGAGCAATGGGGAGCAGCTGCAAATACGGATGAAGCTTCACTTGCTCGCCTGCTGCTCACCTCCTGCTGTGCGGTCTGGTTCCTAACAAGCCAAGGACTGGTACCAGTCTGTGGCTCGGGGTTTGGGGACCCCTGGGTAGGGGACCAGAATGTGTAATCCCACAATTTCTACACTATGGAAAGAGCCACGTGAGTGTTGCTGAACAGTTAGCTTCTCTGCCTTGATAATGGGTAAACTTCCAAAGTCTCAGTTTCCTCATCTGTAAAACAGAGAAAGTAGAAGTTCTCACCAGCACCTCTGAGAGTTATTGGGAAGATCAGAGCTAATGGAGGTGATGTGACTAATCTAGAGCCACCATGGTGGACAGTCACCTCATGGCTGTGATTACTGCCAGCAAGAGGGGCTCTCTTTGTCACAGCAAGGGGGATCTCGTCGCATCCCCTCCTCCAGCTCCTTTAAGTGCTCCAGATCCATGCCTGTGCTTCTGCCTACATAGGTTTTATAATGACTATTAAGCAATATGCATTCTGTATGATGATTATTATGTAAATCTAAGTATATTTCATGATTACTATGTAATATATATTATCTATTGTGATTATTATGTAAATGCAAATGAGCATCTCACTCCAACATATGTTTCATGGACTAAATATTCCTGGGGCATTGACATAAGCTTTTAAATATTGCTCCATTGTTTGCTATCATTCAAAAAGACTTTTGTTATGAAAGCAATAGAGGTCACTGCAAAAATTACAAAGGCACAGACAGCTATAAACTGGAGCTTAAAAGCTGCCTGTCTACCCTCGGGTCCTCCTCCCCAATGAGCCCTACTTGGATAAGTAATGATCATGAACAGTTTTGATAAATCTTTCCAGAAATACTCTATGCTTACATACAACCATATGTAAATGCTTTCATTTTGCACAAAAGCAAATCACGCTAAAATGTTATGCTGCAACTCCTTTTCTCTTTTTCCCTATTTCCATGTTTGGTCTAACTCATACTTTTTAATAACCACACAGCATCCCATCATGGGAATGAGCTACAGTTTATTAAACTAGAGGTGAGAGCTTTTGTGGTGAGTAGAAAGGCATCTTTCCTCCATGGGAGCAGATGGCTCACTCTCCCACAAGGTACCCCGAAAATCGCTGGCCCATATGGGTGCATCCAGAGTCCATGTGCTTCTTGCCCCTCACTGTCCAGACAGTGGACAAGCCTGATTCAAAAGCCCCTGCTTGTTTTATCAGGGATGAGGTCGTGGGATGGAATAAAGGGTTAAAAGCCCACAGGAACCCTTTCTCTGTGCCTGTAGCCTCAAACTCATTCAAAACAGCAAAAATATATTATACTTGTTGCCCTCCAGGGCACTAGGGCACTTGGTTCAACTTCAAAAATATGGGCCCTGAGCCTGTTGATTATAAAAGGAATCTCCTTCTGTTGCACAGTTTATTGTGGTTAAGTCTTCTCTTCCTTCTTCCTCCTTCTTCTTCTTCTCCTCCCTCCCCCTCCTCCTCCTCCCTCACCCTCCTCCTACTCCCCACTTCCTCCTCCTTCTCCTCTTTCTTCTCCTCCTCCTCCTCCGCTGCTGCTGCTGCTTCTTCTTCTTCTTCTTCTTCTTCTTCTTCTTCTTCTTCTTCTTCTTCTTCTTCTTCTTCTTCTTCTTCTTCTTCTTCTTCTTCTTCTCCTTCTTCTCTTTCTTCTTCTTTTTCTTCTTCTTCTCCTTCTTCTCCTTCTTCTCCTTCTTCTCTCTCCTTCTTCTTCTCCTTCTTCTTCTTCTTCTTCTTCTTCTTCTTCTTCTTCTTCTTCTTCTTCTTCTTCTTCTTCTTCTTCTTCTTCTTCTTCTTCCTCTTCTTCCTCTTCTTCCTCTTCTTCTTTTTTCCAGTGAAATGCAGCAGTGGCTGGGTGGGGGGTTGAATACCAACTTTGCTGACACTAATGTTAGTAAGTTCTGATCACCCACTACCATTGGACCAGCCCATTTGGGTTAAGACTTCTTAATGTGGTAAGAAGCCAGGTAGATCTTGCAACTTTGCTGAGGTCCCAGACTGTCAGTAAAGTTCCGGGGCTGTAAAAATGATTCTGTATACCACATCACTGGCCCAAGTCATGGGAACCCATCTGGCTTCATCCCTAAGAGTAGTATCTCCCAACTTTTAGCAATTCATGTGCCATCTTCTGATTTCATTTTGCATCTTTGCATGCCACTTTTATCACTTTTATTTAGTACTTGTACACTTGCACAATTGCACTTATAAACATAAAATATTTTAGATCTATCCTAATTCTAAGCAACTTGGAGTCACAGGTTGGGTATGCTAGCTATGATTTTCCTAATGCATAATACACATTACCGTAAGTACAGCTATTACCAAGAATGTATTCATCTATGTGCCTCTTAAAATCCTTGCCCATATCATACTTTGGGAATTGCCACCCTACTACCTTCAAGGAAGATGTATCCCTTTGAACCATTTAAGAGGAGACCCTTTAGAAATCTTTAAAACACACAGGATTTGTGCTATGAGAGAGCAATCTCTGTTTTTTCTCCTTTACCAGCACAGAATGGTATTTTTGGCCACAATAATCTTCATGGAGTGCTTTTCTTTTTTTTCTGGAAAGAAAATAAATGCCTCCATTCCCAATTACCACTGAGGATAAGTAGTAAAGAGTGAGGAAGGGCCCCGGGGCTGCTATACCAGCAGATGCAGGGATCTTTTTATTGCTGAGATGCACTGAGCCAGGCTCACATTAGTCCTATTTTTAGACTTTTGGGTTGACTTGGTGAATTTGGCTTCCTTTTCAACAGATCATATTAATGAACTGCAGATGGGTCCGTAATTGATTCCTTTCTATCACAATTATTTCACAGGCAGGCAAATATACTCAATGTCTCCTTGGTGAGTAGTTACCTAGTTTCTAAAACTCCTGCTAGGTCTGGGAACAGGTTTTCTTTTTGGCTTTGACATCAGAGGACAGATTATTCAAGATGGATTCACTGAAGTACTTGGATGCACATTCAGTATCCTTGGCAGTTATAGTAGGAATTTGGAGATCTTGGTGGCTCTGCGTTCAGTATGAGGAGATGCTGATGTTTATTATTTTGGTGGATGGAGGCAAGGGCTATATTACTGAGTGATATTTAGCAACATTTCCATCATGTATCAACATACTCACAAGTGCTGTTACTCTGGCAGTCTACCCAAATGAATCCTCTCCTTTCTTGGCCACACCTTGAAGTACTTGGTCATCTGGGGCTCTGAAGGCACTTTTATTTTATGTTCGGTGGACTTTCCCTTAAGATGCTCTTGATTTCCTCTTTTGCCCTATGTGAAATCTCAGGCCAACTCGTTTAGCGCTACCAAGCACTGCAGGGGGTGGTGGTGGTGGGTTAGTATTGTGCCCTAATATAAAGTAATGGGAACATGCATTTACATATACAACAAAGCAAGGCACTGTCCATCTAGACCTCAGAGAGCCACAGATGTTGTTGACAAAGAATTGCTGCCCTCCTTGTACTGCAGAGGAAGTGACTGGGTCAGGCGGGGCATTTACTCACTTGACTAATGCAGAGAACCAAATGGAGTGATAGAAAGAGAAGACAGCACTTTCCCTATGTTGAGGCTCCAAACGAACATCTGTCCATTTCCTGATGAGTTGGTGGACTCTGGACTCGGGCGAGGGTGTTAAATCTGTTTGAGTAGATCTAAATCTTGCCAGGAATACAGCTGGGATTGAACCACATTCTCCAACGTGGTGCATTTTCCAGGAAGCCAGTTTTTCCTCCGGAGCAGAAGACTCACTACCACCCAGAATGCGTGTGATCAGCTGCTTTCCACATCAGCCTTTTTGTACCAGGAAACAACTTCTGTATTTCTCTAGATCAAAATATATTTAAAAAGATAAAATATCTTAAAATATAAGATAAAAAGATATTAAAAAGATAAAATATAATTTGAATATAATTTGAAAGCCGCAGCTTCTGTATAAATGATTGCAACTTCATTTTCAGGTGAGAAAAATTTGACTGTCACTAAACGGTACTGGGTTATTTGAGCTCCTATGCATGGTTGTAGATGAGAGACAGTTACTTCTATTATTTCCATGTGTGCTGTTCAACAACGATATTGAACTCAGGTAATTTCAACCTTTTGGAGTTAAGAACTCAGGTAGCCCAAATACGTTCTGGGATATCCTTCAGAAAGCACCAAAACCTCTGCGGTCTCACAATTCACTAGATTTCTTACAACATCTCCAAACTGACCAATTGCACAAAGCACGGGAGTAATGTGTCTTGATGGCTCAGAGATGAAAAGACAAATGGGCAGTGCAGTCTGGGATTGTTCTGGTCTGTGGGACAGTTCAGCCTGGCTGCCCTCTTCAGGGAGGCTGGAGATGCAGTGGAATTGCCAGCCATCTCCCTGCTTCTTGATCGTGGCTTCCAAGCCTACTTCTGTTGGGTCTTTATCATTGTAGAGTCTTTTTCCAAAGGAAATGCCAGGCTCTACCAAGAAGTGATTGGCTATTTTCATTCTCCCTGAATCAGATTATTGGTGTGCCCAGCAGTTAAGTGTCAAGTGACTTTTGGATTCATGGTCATCAGGATATTGTGTTTGCTTACCTTAAGTCAGTCCAGGCACTAGCATCTCTAAAGTAGTCCTACAATAAGACTCCAGGCAAACCACTTGAAGCCACTTGGCCACCCTGGGGCCCCGCTGTCATCATCTCTAAAAGATCATCTCTAAATTTACTGGGCTAGTGTTCTGTGGTTTGGTCTAGTTAGGGGGTTTCTAATCTCTGATGATAAAAGAGTTTATTATTTTTCTAGCACCTGACTTTGAGAGCTTACTGGCTTGAGAATTATAGTTGACCTTAGTAGACCTAAGACAATACTAGTTAGGAGAAAATGGGTAGAAGATAGTGAGGATGGGCTTTAATTCTTGATTTATAAATACTTAATGATAGGTTCAATTCCTACCATTTATCCTTATTTATTTATTTATTTATTTATTTATTTTACAGCTCACTATTGGCTTCCATTTATTTGAAGTGAATGACGAGGTCAATCTGAAAAGATCTTTCTTCCACACCTATCCTTCCTTCAACCTGCTGTCAGAATCAGGTCCCTTTTAACTACAGAGAATTCAATGGTACCCCAATCCCATACACATCAAACTTTGATTAAAGAATGTCCTACTCTGACCAAGGATCTCCGAGCACCCAGATGAACCTCAAGCCATCGTTGGCCATTTTTCTTTACCATTTGTGGGATAAAAAAGCTGAAAATAGACAGGCGCGGTGGCTCACACCTGTAATTCCAGCACTGTGGGGGGTTGAGGCAGGTGGATCGTGTGAGCTCAGACATTCGAGACCAACCTGGGCAACATGGTGCAACCCCGTCTCTATAACAAGTACAAACATAAGCCAGGTATGGTGGCATGTGCCTTTAGTCCCAGCTACTTGGGAGGCTGAAGTGGGAGGATTGCTTGAGCCCGGGGGTTTGAGGCTGCAGTGAGCTGTTTTCATGTCACTGTGCTCCAGCCTGGCGGGCAAAGCAAGACCTTGTCAAAAAAAAAAAAAAAAAAGACCTGGTTTGGTGGCTCACACATGTAATCCCAGTGTTTTGAGAGGCTGAGGTGGGAGGATCCCTTGAGCCCAGGAGTCTGAGACTAGGCTGGGCAACATAGCAAGACCCTATCTGTATTATTTAAAAAAAAAAAAAAGAAGAAGAAGAAGAAGAGAAAGCTGAAGAGTAAATGAGAAAAAGGGCCAAAGGCTTCTGGCTTTGTGGACTCTACACTTGGAAGATTGAAAGAGGCTTTGCGAATTAGGATCAGCATTCCAAATTGCTTCTAGAAGTTTCTGAGTAGGTAGAAATTAGGAAGAGAGCCTTGTAGAAGTCTGAGTCAACTAGACTGAGGTGAGAATCCCAGCTTGACCTCTTATTAGCTGTTTGACATTAGGTAAATTTCTTACATTTACTTGAGCCTCAGTTTCTTCATCTGAAAACTGGGACATGATCATGCCAGTCTTATTTGTTGTTGTTAGCCAAAATGAGATAAAGTATGAAAACTCACTTTACACAATGGCTGGAGTATTATCAGAATGCTAGAATATTCCCAGGTGCTGTGGTCTGAATGTCTGTGTCTCTTCTCTGAAATTCCCATGTTGAAAGCTAACCCTGATGCGATGGTTGGTATTAGGAAGTGAAGCCTTTGGGAGGTGATGAGGTCATGAGGGTGGAGCCCTCATGGAGGTGATTAGTGCCCTCACAAGTAAGGGGCTAAAGCGGTCAGAGCTCTTGCCTTCTACCATGTGAGGATGTAGCAGGAAGCAGGCTGTCTGGAAGAGGCTGCTCCAGAACCCGACCATGCTGGCACCCTTATCTCAGACTTCCGGCCTCCAGAACTGTGGGAAAGATCTGTTATTTATAAGCTAGAAGCTTCCAGAGCTGTGAAAAACAAATGTCTGTTCTTTATAAGATACAGTCTATGGTATTTTGTTATCTCAGCCCAAATGGACTAAGACAACCAGTAAATGTTAGTTCATTCCCCTTTGCATGCAAAGGGAAAACTGCTTGACCATGATTTCACATCAAGAGCTGTGTCCACTCTTAGCAGGTCCATATGGCAAGCTTTGTTTGGGTAGAGACCAGCAGAACTAAAAGAGCACCCTGTCTCTGAAAATAGTTGTTCAGTTCTAAAGATGCTACCCCAGAGCAGTGCTGCTTTGTAGCCCCCTAACCAGTCAACATCCTGATGACAGTGGTGTTAGGAGCCTGACCTTGATCTACTTTTCCTGTGGTCAGGAGAGGTAGACTGAACTTTCCCCAGTGTGCCCATGGGAGCTGTCAAAACAAAGTTCAGAGAATAGGCGTGGTCTTTGAGCAATCTCTCTGTGCACCTCCTGTATCAGTAGCAGTAATGATCAATCAACAAACAGATGAATACAATTACAACGTTTTCTGTGTGGCCAGGTACTATGTTACGTGCTTTCCATGTATTAATTCATTTCATCTTAACTCAACAGTAGGTGTTCAGTAAGAATATGACAACTTGCAAATTCCTACAGCAGCCCGAGTTCAGAGCTATTTCCATCCTCATCACACAGATGAGGACACGGTCACGTGTAATGCACTTTGTAGTTTACAAAGCATTGAAATAAAGTGCACATTTTCGGAGTATAAAAGCAGCATGTAATAATAGTAGGAAACATGGAAAATTAATAGAATTAAAGAAGAAAAACAGCAATCACCCTTAATCCCATCACTCACCAAGCAGCTGCACCTGATTTTTAAATGGGCTCCCTGGATAGAGATGATGGTGATATTGATATATTTTGTGGAAACAGAAACTAAAGCTTTGAGAAAGCAGTTGCACAGTGTGGAGCAGATCTGAGGCTTGAACCCAGCCTTTCCCCGTATTTCCCCACAACTCTGATGGGTTGCAATTTTTGAAATCTGTCTCGATTGGATTTGCAGGTTCCTCTTCCACCTTGGGGAAAGTTCTGAAGCGCTGGGTCTGAGTGACTGGAGTGGGGCTGGCTTAACCTGTGGTGGTAAATCACTCATTCTCAAGTTTCTGACCTGGGAGCCTTAGATCCCTGGGGTAGAGGAGTAGCCAGAGTTATTACAAGAGGCCTGAGAATGCATGTGCCCTGCAAGCATTGCCTGTGTAGACTGAATGAATAGCACCTCCCATCCATGTGAGCAGTTATTTGTTGAATCTATGTAGATGGCTATAATTAATAAAATCCATGTTTATTCAAAAGCATAGCTAAATTCACTATAGACTTTTGTCATGTATTTTCTTAATCAAGAAATATTAAACATACAACCACTATCACATGAGAGCCTGCCATATTTTGGGGGTTTCAAAAGGATTCACAAATATGAGAATACAAGCGCTGCTACTAAAGAGGAAAGCTGAGGCTGCGTCCAGGGCTTGTGCAGAGCAAGCGGACAGTAGAAATGGGGATGGGCATCTCTCTGGAGGGACTTGGAAGCAGCCACTCACTCAGTAAGGTCCACAGTGTGGTATCGTGTTTATGAAATACTCACTCAGTTTGTTAATTTTTAAAATGGTTTTTAAAAAATCTAAATCCATTTCATGTTGCATAGACCTAGTCTGAGTTTGGAAGGGTAGCCCAATAGGAATGAAGGTGCTGACTTATTTTACGACTCCAGTCTTTCATGGAAAAAGAATGATATTGCCTTGTGTGATTCTGGGAAGCAGCCTCCCACGTCCCTTCTTTGGGCGAGTCAAGAGGCCAATCTAGGTGCGTAGTGGGGCACGATGCCTGCTTCACACCACCTCTCACCTGTCACTTGGGACCCTTCCTCTCTACCTTGTGGTTTACGATCACATGCCCATGCCCATTTTCTCTGCCAGATTTTGGGCTTTGTGGATCCAGGACTATGCCTGCTTTTTTTGTTTTTTGTTTTTTTTTGAGACAGTGTTTTGCTTTGTCGCCCAGGCTGGAGTGCAGTGGTGCGATCACAGCTCACTGCAGCCCTGACTTCCCAGGCTCAATTGATCCTCCCACCTGAGTCTCTTGAGTAGCTGAAACCTGGCTAACTTTTTTTTTATTTTTTGAAAAGACTGGGTCTTGCTAAGTTGCCCATGCTGGTCTTGAACTCCTGGCCTCAGGTGATCTGCCCACCTTGGTGGCCGTAAATGCTGGGATTATAGGCGTGAGCCACCACACCTGGCCCTACATCTGCCTTGTTAACAGGCTTATCTCCAGGATCCAGCATAGAATGTGCTGAAAAATATTTGTTGAACAAATAAGTCAGAGACTGGATGAATACATGAATAGTTAGGTGTGTCTTTAATTTTACAAAGTAGAGATGAAAATGTTTGAAGGACATTTAAAAAGTACAGATAGATCACTATTAAATGTGCCTTTTTATTTTTTTCCCTGCATGGATTTCTAGATCAGAGTGTTGAATGGAAAACCCATTTTTCCTCTTGATTATAGAAACAATATATGCTTGTTCTAAAAACAAAATAAAAGGAAAAAGATAAGGAAAAAGCGGACTCTCCCTACTAATCACGTCTCCATGCACCTCTGGAGAATGCCCTCCTGGTTCTCCTGAGTGTGTTCTGTGTAAGTCTCCATTGCCCCTCGCCACAGACCCATCCTTTGCCTTCTGCTGTGCCTGGGAGGCTGACCCCCTCGGGGAATAACCCAGGTTCCTTTCCTCCCTGGCTTCCTGTGAGTTCAGCCAATGGGAGGCACCTGCAGGAGTCAAGCCTGTGGGCAGAGGGAGAAATCCTGAGACAGCCGCTCCCTGCGTCCGCACTCGTCTCTCTGTCCGTGCTCATCTCTGTGGCCGCTTGTCCTTCCTGGCTTCAGTTCCCACCACTACCCCCTACCCTGCATGGTTCCAGTCCTAGCCAGGCCCAGAAACTCTCTCCACCTGCTTTGTTCTTCGTGGGCATGGGGTCCTGAGGGCCCCGCCTTGCTAGCCTGGGTGTCACCATCCTGTCTATTCACTTCGCTCTGCACACAGCTCTTGAAGAGGTGCCTTCACTAAAGCTTCTTCCTATGGACCCTATTTGATAAATTCTGCTTTTAGCCAGGACTCTGATTGGAACAAGATGCATCTATAGTCACATAATCAGAGTTGTCCTATATATTCTATTTTATAATCTGCTTTTTAAAGTAAACAATACACTATTACAGGACTCTTTTAAATCCAGCAAATATAACTACAGGTCCTCATTATTTTACTTGGTAAGATTTTCAACAGGATTTAATGAAATCCCACAAATATTGATTGAGCACCTATCACATGCAGGATGTAGTCCTGCCCTTAGGCGGGGTACAGAGCTACGTGGGCATTAAGACAGATGTGGAAATAATGTGGATGGAAAATACAAGGTGTCATCAGGGAGATACTAGCTAAGAACCATGGAATTCAAAGGAGGGAGAGGGAGAGAGAGACAGAGAGAGAGAGAGAGAGAGAGAATGGAGACATTAAGCAAGGTTTCCTGCAGGAGGTATTGTCTGTGATACACCAGGAGGTTGTGGAAGACTTAAAACAAAGCGACCTGGAGCAGAAAGACATCCCAGGCAGAGATGGAAGAGCCAGCACTTGGAGCTGAAAACCTGTGGTTGTTTGATCAGTGAAGAGTTGACTTTCTTCCGTTGTCCTTTATTCATCTCCTTGAACTCAGTTTTCTGGAATCAATACCATTTTTCTGTTACCTCTGTAGATTATAACCTGCCGGAGGCCAGGGACAATTCCTTCATATCCTTCTAAAAACCTCCCAGCTAGCCTATGGTAGGGATTCCAAGGACACGTTTGTTGAGTGAGTTTGAATGGCCAACCTATGGCAGGCATGGAGATTTGTTGCCATCTTGGGGTGGGTGTTGAGGGCCAGGTTGAGTGGTTTGTGGGAAACTCTCTGAACCTGGTTCCTTCTGATGATGTCCCCTCTCTCTTTTCAAAGACTTCCTGCTCTTTCAGGCTGAGATGGAATCATAAACGTGAAAATGATTTGACGACAGGGAGGCTATCTGCTGAGAAAATGGGTCCCTTTTTCCTATCCATTCTTCTGAGTGTGGATCGGGAGTGGGAAGGCCACCCTTCTTCATGGAAATGATTCAGGAGGAAACTCAGATGCTCTGGTTTCCTGGCTGGTGTTCACTGGGGAACCCAACAGCAAATGGTTCTGCAGGATCAGGCTGGTCTTCGAGACAGAGGGTAAAACAAGAACTGAGTTGGCCTCTTCCACCAAAATTAAAAGTTCAGGGAGCCCCTCTTTTCCTGCTGCCCCTCCCTTTCCTCTGGCCAACCAAGAACAACCAGAGAGCACCAACTTTCGCCTCGAACTCCTGCTTTCTCTCTTGCCCTCCACATCCTGCTTATTTCATTGTGCTTGGTGGCTCAGGGTCCTGGCGGCTGGGCAAGGGATTACGGCAGAGTTTGGGATACTTGTACAGCACTCGCATGTTTGGTAACTAGGTACAGCTGCTGATGGTGTAGCAGCAGCAACAACACGGAAGCAGAAGAGGGTATGCCCAGGCATGCACGTGCGCTCCGCTGCACACTGACCGTGTCCATGCCTTTGCCATCGGGCAGCTTCCTGCTGTTAGGTTTAGTGTCCCCTCTGCAAACTGGAGATGGGAACATCTAGTGACCCTCACAGTGTTATTGTGCAAACAAGGGGGAGAAAAGGCAAGTGGAAGCATGTAGGACAACACTCTACATGGAGACTCAGCAGATTTTATTATTTTTCTCCTAACACATAAGTACTCTATGTTTTAAAATTCCATACTCCTATGGGAATGAAATGTGTTTCTTTGTGAATGGGTATCTGTTACTATCACATGCAGTACAAATTCTCATGGAGGTAGGTAGCAGACATCCAGTTTGGGAAGAGGTGTTATAGCTGGGGAGAAATCAGGTTTATCTGGCATTTATTTATTACTCATTCATTTATTCATGTATTTGAGACAGGATCTTCCTGCTGTTGCCCAGGCTGCAGAGCAGTGGCGCCGTCTTAGCTCATTGCAGCCTTGACCTCCTGGCTCGAGTGATCCTCCCACGTCAGTCTCCAGAGTAGCTGAGATTATATGTGCATGCAACCACGCCAGGCTATCTGGCTTTCAAAGCAAGTCTATGGAGACTTGCTCTGATGCTATCCCCGGTTTCTAAAAGTAAAATTAAAATGAAGAAAGGAAAAAAAAGAGAAAAGAAAATGAAAATCTCGAGCATGTGACTTCCATTTCTAAATCCAGTCATTTTCTTGTCTCATGAGCTGTAAAATGTGCCGTCTGTGGTTGCATGACCCTCTCCAAGCCTGTGATACGCTTTTCAGGGAGGAGAGCTGCTCTGAATGAAACCAACTGGCGTGGATGGAACTCCAGGGTGTCCTGTTATGACAGTCTTGTGAACATCTAGGAAAACCTGTTGGTGGCTGAAAAATTCAGATTCTAAATACTGTTTACTCCTGAATAATTTGTAATTCCTTTCCCAGCTCAAATAACTATAAACCTCTCCAAAGTGCTTTATAAACACTCATTAGAGTCTCACAAAAGTCTTTTGAGTGCCATATGATTATCTCCATTTGGCAAGTGAGTAAACTGAGTCACAAAAGTTGAAAGATCTGCTCAAAGTTATGCCAGAAGCAAAGGCGGGGCTGGGCTGGAGCTCAGACTTCCCGGCTCCTTGGCTGGTGAACGACTCCACATTATGTGCTGGAACTAGGCACGTCTGGGCTCCTGATCTTCCTGGGGCCCCATGGTGCCTCTTCCTTCCACTAGCGACCCTTCAGTCAGTTCACTGGGACTGGCCGAAGTCCCCTGGCTCCTGAGACCTCACTGCCCAAAAGCAAAGACTCCAACTCTGAATAGTCAACTGAGCCACATGCCTGACAACCACCTCTATCTTTTCCTCCTGAACAGAATTTAATTAAACCCCACAGCTGCATGTGGGGCTCTTCTCCAAAGCCTGCTTAGTAGGGCTCACAGAAGGATAAGCAGATAGGGCAGTCAAATTTGGGGTTTTCTGCTTTTCTGTTTGTTGATCAGCTGAAAATAGCCAGGATTAGGTGAGTGAACTAAATATTTCCTGGTTTTTGGCTGCCTTGCATTTGAACCCACTTCTTATATTGGGACTCTGCCATCCACCAGGGAAACAGGAAAGGCTGGCTACTAGCTCTCCTAGACCCCTGGCAGTGGGGTGTGGACACAGGACCAAAGCTTGGCCAACTGGACCCCTGCCTGGGACTCTGAGTGAGCAGTGAGTGAGGAGAATCAGCCCAGGGACATTGGAGACTTGAGCTGAAGGTGGGCTGTGGAGGTCCCAGCATCCCGTATCTGCTAGCAGTGGTGCCATGGGGCTGGCAGAATGGCCAGGGTCTCAGGGAAGCACCTCATCATCAGGTTGGACAGTGCAAGACCTCGGCTACAGTGAAAGCTGCCAACCCCTGGTGTGCTTTGCTTCCTGCTCATTTCCAGAAACTTCTGGATTGATTTGTAAGTTACTGGCTAGTCTTCCAACGAATTTTTTTCTTGGTGACATTCACAAGAGTCAGGAGTTTTGTTTATTTGTATCTTTATGGGTATGAGTTGGCAAATGAGAGAGGTTTTCCTTTTCCTTCCTCTCTCATCATATTATTGAGAGATGAGCGCTCAGAGCTAGGATGTGACCATTGATAAAGCAGAGATGGTGAAAATGCCATAAGAAAGAAAGGCAGTAAAGTTTAGGATGTGAGGTTAGAGGAAGGTCTAGCTCATTGTTCTCCTGCAGCCCTGAACCCACATCAACAATATTGGTTGGCACGCCACCATCACATCACATTGAGACCACCTGTGCCAGTGTCACCATGAACAGCAGCACTGCCTGGCACTGTAACCATGATGGTCATGACCAAGTCAGCATCTCTGTGTACTCAGCTCCTGTCTTCCTGTGAGCTCCTCTCAACAGATTCTCTTTGTCCAGGGCTCTTAGCCAGCTTGGATGTGAAGCTGAGGTGGAGCTGCCTACAGCTGTAAGCGGGAAGCAAAGACCACGCCCGCGTCCGAGCCCTGGATATTGCTATATCCACACTGCCTGGGCATGCGATGGTGCTATCCAGGTCATCTGGAAATCTTAGAAAACGGTGTTTTTACCTGTGCCCATGGCCTTGGGCAAAAGGCCTCTTATAGACTCTTAGGAGAAGAAAACATAATAAAAGCTAATATTTGTTGAGTGCTTGTTATGTAAAATCTCCTTTAATCTTTCCACCGTCCTTATGAGGAAGGTGTTATTATTATCCCTAATTTACCCGCTCTCGGTGGTGAAGGCAGCCCACCTTTGCTGTCACCTTGCTGCAGCGCCCGTGCAGGAGCCTACAGGCTCCTGGGTGATTTCCAAAGCTGACTGTACATCAAAATTCCACAAAAAGACGAGACAACTGCAGATTTCCAGGGTCCATGCCCAAAGATTTTAATTGAGTAGACCTTGAGAGGTGAGGGTGAGGGCTTTGAGATGGAATTATTGCAAGCATCCCAAGGGGTTCTAAAGGACTCTGCCCGTGGACAGGCCCCTGGGAACACTGGCTGACATGAGGGCATATGTGGCCATTCCCGTTCTGTGCGTTTGGCTGAGAAGTCATGTAGGTCACTGTATTCTTTCCTGCTAAGCCTCGACTTGGCCTCAGAATCCTCAGTGCAGGCAGTGACTAGCAATCATTTGCAGGTAGCTTCAAGACAAAACCAATTTGTCATCCTCAGCCTAGAGCCTCCAGGAAGGGTACTGAAGAAGCTGAGTTTTATCGCAGGCCACCACTTCAACAAAGAAAATGACAGAATATCTCTGCACCTCTGGCTTCTTTCTACTGTGTTATCTGGGGGAGAAGATCATCAAACTTTTCACCTTCCTGGAAAGGGCGGATTCTTATCTCTAAATTACTCTATTAGTGAAGGGAATGCTGGCTATTATAACATTTTATAACATGTTATAACTGTCATTGAAACTGTTCTGTGTGTGTGTGATTTTTTTTTTTTTAAAGCAATCAAATGATCAGGGTCTACCTCATGAATTGGATTAGCTTGCACATGTTGGACCTATTAGTTAGGATGGCTCTCAACGTCAAATCAGTCACATTTAATCAGCAGCAGGGAATGGGGAAGGGGTCCTGTTCCATCCAGCCCCTCAGGTTCCAGGCAGATGAAGTCTCTTGTCGTCCTTAATGTGTGTTTTCTAGATCCCCCGGGTGTTGGCCTCCAGGAGACAGATGGTAGTGAAAGACAGTGGAGAATTGCCCAGGCAGCTTTTTTTTTTTTGACGGAGTTTCACTCTTGTCACCCAGGCTGGAGTGGCGAGATCTCGGCTCACTGCAATCTCCGCCTCCCAGAGTCAAGCAGTTTTCCTGCCACAGCCTCCCAAGTAGCTGGGATTACAGGCATGCGCCACCATGCCAGGATAATTTTGTAATTTTAGTAGAGATGGGGTATCACCATGTTGACCAGGCTGGTCTTGAACTCCTGACCTCAGGTCATTCACCCGCCTCGGCTTCCCAAAGTGCTGGGATTACAGGTGTGAGCCACCGTGATTGGCCCAGGAAGTTTTACAGATCATTGGAAGAGGGAGAATTGGCCAGAACCCAGTCACATGGCTACGCTCAACTGCAAAGAGTCTGGGAAATAGAGCCCCGCTTGTCCAGGAGGAAAGGGAAGAGGGTTTGATGAACAGCTAGCCAGAGTTCCCTTAGAGCCAGGAGGGTCTGTGGCCATGCCCTAGAAGGAGTGACTGAGTCCCGCAGAATCCACAGTGGGTAGTGCTTGTGTCAGTGACATGTAATCTTGTCACTCTTGAGTTGTTCCCATATTACACAATTAAAATACATTCAATGGGACGGTTTTCAAATTTTGAATAGTAAACACACAGTCACACACACACACACAGACAGCCACGCACACACACAGAATCCAAGAACAATAAATACTTTAAAATTCTTTGGTGGGTGGATCATGAGGTCAGGAGATCGAGACCATCCTGGTTAACACGGTGAAACCCTGTCTCTACTAAAAATACAAAAAAATTAGCCAGGCGTGGTGGCGGTTGCCTGTGGTCCCAGCTACTGGGGAGGCTGAGGCAGAAGAATGGTGTGAACCCGGGAGGCGGAGCTTGCAGTGAGCTGAGATCGCACCACTGCATTCCAGCCTGGGTGACAGAGTGAAACTTCATCTCAACAACAACAAAAAAAAAAAAAAAAAAAAAAAAAAAAAAAAAAAAAAAATTCTTCTTCCTCATTTGAACACCCTATAGTAATATTTTTGGAGTTCTGGAATTCTCTCCATTATTTAATAATGTCTTATAACTTTTGTGGAGCTTTTTACAGTTAGATCTTAGTATGCCTGTCCAGCTCACCTCATGGTTTTGTTTTTTTAGCTGTTTGTCTCCCAAACTGTTTTCCTCAACTCTAAGGGAAGCCTGTCAGAATCTGTCCTAGTCTTCTCCATATTCTGAAATGAAGACTGGAGGGATAAATGGAAGTTTCTGGCTTCTTTGGAAAAATATTAACCTGGTTCTTTAATCTTGGAAGCAGGAGTCTCTGGTAAGGAAAGTGTGTGCTCTGAGGCCACCTCCGGTGTGTGTGTGTGTGTTTGGGGTTGGAGGGTGTGGGGTGTCACCTGGCCAGAGCATTGCACCTCTTATTGTCTCCATTTACACAATGAGGATAATAACACCAACTTCACAGATGGTAATAAGGTGTAGGGGAGGCAGTGCCTGATGTACGGTAGGCGTCAAAACTGGTAAGTGTTGTTATTCCTATTGTTAATGCCACAGTCAAGGAGCTCAGACATGGCTCGGGATGTGTGGGTAGAATTTATACATAGGGATAAGAATCTGCACATATAAACGCAGAACAAAGGTGTGGTCAGGGGTGCTCTCCCACTGGCCCGCCCCCTGAAGGGCTTCTAGTGGGGATGTCTCCCAGAGCCCTCCCTTATAACTAACTCTGTATGCCCTCCAGCCCTTGCTGCACAGTGACTCAGTTTCTCCTGTGATAAAAGGGGATTCAACTACAGTTCTAAACTTGCCTGTGAAACACATTGAGAGCCTTGAAATAAAGGTGGTATTTAGTGTGAGTTCAAAGCGTTATGTAATTATTTTATTGCCCTTTTTATTCCTGAGTTTTTTTCCTGTTTGCTCTGCTTACAAACCCAAGCTACAGCCATAAAACCACTTTTATGCCAGCGCCTTTCACACACATTGTGTACCAACCGCACATCGCCATCTAGGTGCAAAGTGCTCAGGAGGATGAGCGTGGAGAAGCAGAACAGGAGCGCTAGCAATTTCCGCCTAATTGAGGCCATTACTGTGCACTGTCACTGAAACTGGGTCATGGTTGGTGCTTTTTTTTTCCAGCTATCCAAATGACCAGCTTCTGTCTCGTGAATTGGATTAGCTTGCTCATGGGGGAACCTGTTAGCAAGGATGGCCCCCAACATCAAATCAATTCTGCTTCTCAAGCCATCATTCTCTCTTGTAGATTCAGAGCCTATGTCCTGCCATCATTCTTTCCAGAGTCCCATTACCTGAAACCGTAGGATTTTGTTTTTGTTTTTGAGATGCAGTCTTTCTCTGTAGTCCAGGCTGGAGTGCAGTGGCGCGATCTAGGCTCACTGCAACCTCTTCCCCACAGGTTCAAGCGATTCTCCTGCCTCATACTCCCGAGTAGCTGGGACTACAAGTGCAAGCCACCACATTCAGCTAATTTTTGTGTTTTTAGTAGAGACAGGGTTTCACCATGTTGACCAGGCTGGTCTCAAGTGTAAGCCACCTCACCCGGCCTTGAAACCATAGGATTAAAGAAACCTCGAGTTGGAAAAGACCCTAGAGGTCTGCTGGTGTCACCGTTCACCCAGGTAGGAGTCCCTTTTACAGCATCCCACGTGGACAGTGGCACAGCCCTTGCAGCAAGCACAGGGTCCACCCTCACTATGTGGAGAGGACTCCCATTCTATCATTGGGTGGATGTGGTTGCAAAATCTTCTTCCTTACGCCAACAGAAACGTGACTAGACTCAGGTGAGTCCCATGGAGCAGGAAAGGCTTCGAAAGCTCTGTCAGTCTTGGGCCTCTCTAAACCCCTGTGCGGGAATGGAAGAAATTCAGGACCTGAGGGGAATTTCTGTTCTGGTTCTTTCTAAACTTGGTTTTATAAACCCTGGCAAGTGGCAGCCCATTTAAATGAGACACTGCTTGGGGTTAATTTAACGGGACTGAGCCTTCAAGGGCAGCATCTTTGTTGCTGTTCTGATCTGTACTTTTTAATTCGAGTTAAAAGAAGGAACTGCAAGCCAACATATTATGGAAGAGCCAGGGAAGCCTCTCCGGCATCTGCCTAACCCAGCAGGAGCTTAAAGGGAATGATCCAGTCCTCAAATGTATGGACTAAATCATTTATCCAGTTGCATTCAACACATTCCTACTGTGTGAACAGTCCTGCGGGTTAAGAGATTTCAGATCCTTATGCCTGAGAAACTTACAAACTCCTTAGGGAGGTGGGAAACTTCAGCTGGACAAGATGACTGTACACCTCGCCCCCACGGAAATCTCACCTTCAGACACTGGAGAAGTGTAGTGGCCATTTGGAGCATCTGTTCTTCCTCCCTCCGTTGGTCTTTGGGTCACACACACCCCAGAGAACAACTTCCTTCTGCCAGTCAGCCATCTCACCCCATGCACCTAGAGAGTGAGGAGAATGTGAGTGGGTGCGGGGCTGCAAGGCAAGCAACCTGACTCCGAAGACAGGTCCAGCCAGGGAGAGCTGGTTCTGCGGCCAGACAGAGGCAACCAGATGCTGGGGTTGGTGGTTAGAAGCTTTGCAGGGAGCCCATGAAAAAAGCTCTGTGAAATTGTACGGAATAAATGAACACGTGAATGAGTAAATGAACCTGGAATCTACTCTATATCTGCCCACGGTCCCAAAGTATTACCCAACCCCATCCTCATTCTCTTGTGCTGTATGCTTTAGTCCAGATGGCTCAGGCTCTAGAAACAGTTCTAGACACCTCTTGCATCTGAGTGCATCCTCAGACTCCTTTCCTAAGAGACTTCCTAAGAGACTCTATAGAGCAGAGGATTCTAGAAGCAAGGTCTTGTGGGATTCTCCCTCTTTTAATCTCTCAACAAAGATAGGCAGAGGAATTTATTATTATCCATTTAAGTTGATTGGTGTCCAAGACAATCCAGCAGTGAGTGCACTAATGTTTAGGTAGAGTCTTTTAATGTGAGCTCAAGGCACTTGGGAAAACTTTTATATTCATAGTGTTCAAGTGAAGCAAGTAGATGTCAAGAATTATTATCCCATTTAATAGGTGGAAAATCTGAGGCCCTCATTCATAAAGTGAGTCAAGAATACAGCTTGGGAGAGATGCCAAGTCTTTCTCTGCTTGCACAAGTAGGCGAGATACCACGCGAATGTCTCTGTAATGTGGGTTTTGGCATATTTGCCTTCTCTGAAGTCGGCTCTCCCTGGTCAGTGTCCCTGCAGGAGCCAGACAGTGGGGAGTGGGTGCAAAGACATCTATACCTTTGCCATGTCAGTCCCTGGGAGTGAAGATGGTGGGCTGCTCTCCGGGGGGCCTCTGCAGCTGTGCTCCTGCACTGTCTAGAGTTTCTTGGCAATTCATATTTCTTGTACACTCTTCATTCTTGCCCTCTTCCTCTTGGGACACAGGGACGTACCTCACCTTCCCCAGTGAGTCCCACACCAGCTTATTCTTTTCTGCTGCATCTCCTGGGAATTCGCAGTGTCTTCAGCCTCAGGGTGTCCATTCCTGAGCTGACCACTCACCTTCCTCGTTGCCTTCTTTGGTCATCCACATGGCTATGCCTATGGCTATGCTCAGAGTCACGCATAACTGTCTCACTACAAAAATATTGGGCCCAGAGGTCTCCCTCTCTGACTACTAACTCTTCTGCCACTTGCCAAGTACTCTTTCTGACTTCATCCATCCTGTACTCCACTGCAGGCCCATGGCCCACCATTTCAATACTGCTTCCTCGAGCCTATGAACCCCCTCCTACATCTCCTAGAGTCTTCACTGAACATTATGTCAATTCTCAGCCTCAGCTCTAAATGCTCATGATTTCCAAAAACATATCTACAACCCACCATAGGTCTTGAGCACCAAAGTCTGATGTCCAGTTGCCCAGTGGACAGACATCTCCACTGGGAGATCTCATAAGCACTAAAAACCTCAATGTACTGAAACCTGAATTTATATTTCTCTCCCCAAATGTGCTCCATTTCCATGTTCCCTTTCTCAACATCCATCCAGTGGAGAGGTTGCTTAAGCCCAAGTCCAGAGCCACACTTGGCACGCTCATCTTTCTGATCCCCCCACTGCCATCGGCCACCCCGGTGCTTGTCAGTTTGCCCACACTCTCCCTCTCCACAGCCCCTTTCCTAGTTCAGACCTTCTGTCTCCCTTGTTGGGATCATATCAGCCTCTTCCCCACTTGCCTCTGGCTCTGGGCTTATGCCTTCAACTGATTCTCCAAACTGTAGCTAGAGGGATGCCTCAAATCACAGATCGGATCCATCTCTTCTTAAAGCCCTGCAGCAGCTTCCTGTGGCCCTCAGGATAGAATTCAAACACTTCCAGGATCTGGACATCTCCTGCCCCTCTGCAGCCCTGCCTCGCCCTGCATTGCAGCCCCAACAAACCACGGTCAGTCCCTTCCATGGTTTTGGGTCTCCTGTCTGGGAACTTCGCACCTGCTGTTCTCTCTGCTTGAACTCTCACCTTCACCCCCACAACCTGACTCACTCTTCACTCTCCTGCATGTCTCAGCTTGGAAGTCACCTCTTCCAGAAAGCCTTCCCCGACCCTCTGGTCCAGGTTAGATCCCCCACCTGGATTCCCACAGCACCGTGTGATTCCCCTACCACAACCCTAGTCATGCCCTTTAGCGAACAGCCAACAGTTATTAAACGCCTGCTCTGTTAAGCTGTTTCTTGGGACTTTATAAGAATGATCACATTTAATCCTATGAAGCAGGTATTGTTATTATCCTATTTTTTAGATGGACAAACTGGAGCAAGAGCAGTCGCACACACATAGAGTCAGTAAGTGGTAAAGTTGGGATAGAAACCAAGACAATCTGACTCATGATGTTACACTGTGTGTTAGAATTCACCTTGAAAAAAAGACACAAGCTTGTGCCCTGTGCCAAGAAAGTTTCTGATGATGGTGGTGGTGGTGGTAGGATTTAATCAGTTGGCAGAAGTCTGTACTTCTAACAATCTCTGATTCTAATGGGCAGGACCCATGTCCATTTCTCTTTATTGCAATTGTATTATGTTTCTTACCTTCACTCTGCAACAAGCTTGGTGAAGACAGAGAATATGTATCTGAGGTCCTTCATCTCCCCTCAGTTCCTAGACCAGCACTGGCCCATAGTCAACCCTCCATAAGGGTAGAGGGAAAAAGTAAGTGGTTTTTATCCTGTGCTTTCTGAACTCCTGGGATGCTAGAAAGAGCCAGATAACCTTGTCCACTGAACCCACAAATTCACGCTCTTCATCCCTCCCTCACTCCACTTCCTTCCCAGTAGTTGTTGGAGTTTTTGAATTTTCCCTCTGTGAGCCCTTGCCCTCTCCTGCCATGTTCTCAGCAAAGGCCCTGGCCTCCAGGTCCGTGAGAACAGGATTCCCTGTAGCAAGAGCTCTTCCCTAGCCTCCTCCACTTCCAAAGGGGCTGGAATCTTCACCCCTTGATCCCTTCCCTTTGTAGAGCACAGAGGAGGTGGAGGCCTCCCCCTGTCCTGGGCTCCCCTGCCCCACGTTCCTGGAGGGCGCCCTTGGGCCACTGTTGTAACCACATGGTGACTTGCTTGTTCTCATCCTTCATGACCCACCCTCCTCCCATGCCCCACTTTGTTAATTTCACTCTCCTCTCAAAACTTTTCACAGTGCCATTGATGGGGTATAAATGCAGTTGGTCATCGAGGCTCCCACAGACAGACCCAAACCTGTCTTCCAATGTTAACTTCTTTTCTCTCCTCCTCTTCAAATAGGTCTCTTCCTTACAAATTTCTGCCATTCCTTTTTCTCTCTGCCTTGCCTTTTCCTTTTCTCCAGGCCACAGCCTTACCCAACCTCCCTGCCCAGCTCGGACTCAGCTTTCCTAGGAGGCTACCAGACAGTCCAGTGGGCTCTCATTTCTTTGAGTGTATTCAGCAGTTGGCTGATGCTGCATCTCCAGCACTTGCCCTAGGTTGTTTTATCTCCCTAATGGCCTGTAAACCCCTTGAGGGCAGAATCTGGCCTTTGTACTCTAAAAAGGTCTTCATACTACAGAACGCGCCACACATGTGTGATGCTTCGGGGAGTCCCATCCTTCATCAGAGATTCCCACTGATGCCAGCTCGTAGCTCGTCAGGACGTGTCCCAGATGGTGTCTGGGAGTAGCCCATGCAAAGCAGGAGTTTTGCCCCAAAGTCTTCCTGTTTATTGCACTGGGCTGGCTGGAAGACATTGAGGATGCTGTCCCAGGGGCCAACAGGGTGACTGGGGCAGGCACCATGATGGCTGTGTCTGGGTGCTCGCCAGTGTGACTCCAAGAAGAGGCCGGGAGCCAGAGCTGCATGCCTCTGTCAGCACCAGCCTCCTAAAAACACTCGACTTTCTCCAAGCATGGATTGTCTGAGCTCCACTCCTGCTCCCCAAAGAGGCCAGGGAACAAGTCAGACAGGGGACAAGTCAGACAGGCTCAGCTGTGGGAGGCTGGAGCAAAAAGACCAATAAAACTGACTTTATTTGTAATGTTCTCATGTTTGTGATTTTGTTATTTCTACTCTGTTTCCTCAGAGCAATGAAACAAGGAAACGGAACAAAAAATAACAAACGCCAGCTCTGAGTACGCATGAACTTTAAGGCCTCCCTCCGGCTCCCTCTCTTCCTCCTTCCTCACCAGGTTTGCCTGGCTGACCCTTCCAGCCAGTGAATTCCTTTCCCAGATTGAGTGTTTTCCATTTTAATTTTTATGGCATTTCCCTGGATTAATGGTTAACACATTCATTTTCTCCCCTCCACCCTCCATTATCGAAGAGTGCTTTGAATAACCATTAACTCTCTGGTTAACCGAAAGAAACACGTTAATCATCTACAAGTCCTGGGGCCGGAAAATTATTCTTCCTAACCTTCTCCCAATGGCAAGAGAACCCCTGTCCCTGAGCAGCTCACCTTCAGCCACACCTGGGTCTAGAAGCTTGCAAAATCCCTCTGGTAATCTTGTTACAAGGACTTATTAGTAAACTGAGGTCATAAACTGTTGAATGGCTAAGTGCTGTGCTTTTCAACCCAGCCACCACTGGTTGCTCTAGGACCCTATAAAGAGACCAGGCTGGGCTGCTTCTCCCTTCTTCTTCTTCTTCTTCTTTTTTTTTTTTTTTAATTGTTTTGCCAGTAAAGTCTCATCTATTGTACATTCCTTGTTACTGGGAAACTCAAGTGGCTGTACAGGCTGTTCTTGGAGCCACAGTTAAAAGTGCTTTGACCCAAACACACATGTGGCGTCATCCTGAGCTCTGTTTGCGTGGGGCCGGGACACCCGCCTAGGAAACCTCTCCCTGCTGTAGCAACTGAGTGTGGCCAGGATTGAGGGACCACGGGGGTGGCTTTGAATGCAGCAATCCAAGTCTCCTTTTCAGGGGGGGTGACCTCTTTCTGAAGTTCAGTGGATGGCCCTCTTCCAGGGATAGGGAGACAGGAGGAGGAGGAAGAAGAAAAGGAGGAGGAAAGTTCTCAACAGCCCCCCACCCCCAACCCATCCAGGAAAGAAGGACTGCAGTCCCCAAGACCAGCTGGAGGAGTGGCGTGTGCACCGTGTGCCCGCAGGGTAGAGCGCGCCATCTTGGAGAGATGCCCCTTTCATTCACAAAGCGGATCTGTTGCCCAGCCCAGAGCCCCGGGGAGAGCAGGGCTGCGCCCAAGTGCTTGCAGGGTTTGTCTTGCACGCCCTCTCCCTTAAAGAAGACCAAGACGGAAGGGAGAGGCTGTGCTTCAGAGGGGAGCCTCAGGCACTGCTAGACTTATTAGGAAAGATATTGCTGGGGTCTTGGCAAGCCGTGGGTGCAGCGCTCCCCATCGGCATTCTGGTGCGGCTGGTTACTGTCACCCTGCCTCCTCCCCGCCGGCCTGCGAGCCTCTCTGTCCCAGATCCAAACATTTCCACATTAGGCAGCCTGCATCTATCTGCATTTCCCCGGCAGTGGAGGGAAAGGCGCCTCTGTGACCCGGGATGACGGATGAAGGAGACTTGCCCTCCTCCCACACAGGTGCACTTGCTCTTTTCTGGGTTAGCCTTATAGTCTGGTGTCCAGGCACTGGGCAACATTTAGCAAGCATTCCTCAGTGTTCTGTTTGGTAGTTAATGCTATTGACACAGACGCCTTTGAGAGCACGTGGGAGAAGTTGCTGCCTCCGTTTCCCCCTGCGTTACAGCGCCTGGCACAGTCTGCTGCCCCCTCAGAAGTGGTGGGCGACTTTATCTCCTCTTTCATCCCTAGCCCTCTTCCTTGAAGCTGTCCTGACCTCTCTTTTGGACCCCGGAACGTGAGCAGAGGTTATTACTCATTATATACACACACTGCATCTAGACCCGTGCATGTCTTCTTGGTGTCAATGACACACCACATTTCAAAGACTTCATGAAAAAGAACGTGAGGTATCTCACAGTGACACGATAAAGCTTTGGACAACGTGGGTTAAGATAAAAATAGGTCATTACAATTAATTGTATCTCCGTCTTTTGACCCTTCAGTGGCTCCTGAAATCCGTCACACACGTGGCTTGCAAGTATTTTGGTCGGACAACTGTTGTAGATTGTCCCATGGTGAAACAGTTCCCTCTGGGCCTACAGGACTGCTGTAGAAGGGTCCTGAGGTCCTGTGCCTCCCTACTTTGCAGGTGGTTGCAAACTTCTGTGCCTACTGCTTCCTCTCACTGGATGTTTCCTTCCTGCCCTCCTTCCTGAGGAACTCCTAGTCCCTGTTCAGGATGCAGAGCTGGAGTCTCCTCTCCAGGAAGCATTCACATTGTTGCCAACATGACCCCCTGCACAAATGCAGCATTGGGCATTGTTGGTCTGCCTGGCTGTCCCTGGGCTATGCTGTCCCTGAGGGCAGTTTTTGTGTCTAATCCCCAGAGAACGCACGCTTATCCAGACGTTAGTAAGCGACCCTAAGGGGTGGAGCAGTCAGACTCCGGTTTTATTTATTTTTCCCCTGCAAGGAGCAATCAATTATTAACAGAAGTCATGATACTTTGGTTGCTGTTATCAGCACATGAAAATATCAACCAAGGCTGGGTTTCAGAACTGCCTGGTACTATTCAAAGGAAATTGTTTAGTAATTCTTATTTTATTAAGAGCACTAGTATATTCAGATCAAGTAAAATTTCACATATAACAGGTTCATTCTTCTATATGAAATGTTTGTGGGAAATCTATCATGCATCAGGTGATCTCAGAAGGTGGAAAGGTGTACATGTCAACCTCAAAGGCTGCAGTGTCCAACATGGCACACAGCTTGTGTGGCTCTTAGCACCTGAAGCACGTCCACAGTGAGATGTGCTGAAAATGTAATATATACCCAGATTTGGAAGACTTCGTAAAATATCTCACTAGCAATTTTTTATATTGATTGCATGAGGAAGTGATACTATTTCGGGTTGGTTAAGTTAAATATATTATTAAAATTCATCTCACCTGTTTCTTTTTAAAAGTGGCTTCTAGAGAATTTTAATTGACATGTAGCTCACACTGTATTTCTATAAGACAGTGCTGTTCTAAGGCGATTATGCTTTGTTTGTTTTGAGACACTCACAGGTGTATGTGAGCATTTCAACCGGGTTTATAACAGCTTAGGAAACTGGGAACTTTGACTCAGAACTTTCCCGCCAAGCGACAAAACATCCGTCCAGTGATAAAATTTTAATTCTAGTTCCTCCAGCTAGATCTTGCCTGGAGGACCTATGTTGACTTCCTCTCTCCAGAAATGGCCCCACTGGCTTTCTGGGGGAACTCCTGCATTCTGCAGGGACTTGCCAGGTAGTAATTACAGGTGTGTAGAGACCCTCCTGCTTCATACACTCACTCATCATTATTTACTTTTGCCAAGCACCAGGGGCGTGATGTGAGCTTCGCTGAAAGAAGAGAAGACTCAGCAAGCACATCACCTTGAAGCTGACCTGTCAGCCAGATTTCACAGCACCTGCCTGTTCCAGCCTGAGGGGCTGCGATGCATTCCTTGGGAAAGAGCGCTGCAGATTCCGTCTCCAGGCCACAGTCCAAATCCTTGCTCTTCTCTCGCAGGTTCTGGAAGACAGAATGGAGGCATCTACAGAGCAAGGGACATGTTTTCTACCTGAATTGGCTTTTCTGACACCTTCAAACCATCTCTAAGAAACTGATTTTTTAACATACACATAGACAGGTAAACATTTAAATCTGTGCCATAATGTACTTGCACTTCGAATCCCCCGGAAGTCCTAAGTCACATGCTTCTCTGCATAGGGGTTCTGTCTGAAGCAGTGACCCCTGGATTGGAGCAGTGGGAAGAATCCTGATGAATCAAGTGTTCCTGCCTGTTTACATTAACTGGGCCCCCCGCCTGCCCACCCCACATGCTGAATACTGCTGGGGAGAAGAGAAGAAACGTTTATTAAAGGCAAGGAAAAATTAGGGCCTTTTCATTGAGGTCAGAAGATTTTTGAGGTTGGATCGGCTGGCCAGGTGCATGGCCAATTTTCTTGGCTCTTTAGAAGCAGCAAAGTATTTGAAAAATAATGGAGCCCTTAGTTCTACCAGTAAAAACCCATTTATCTTGGGAATTTTTAAAAAAGTGCTGGCGATGGAAAATTTCCGATGAGATGCATTTCTTCCTGCCTGAATGTCTCGAATGCCTGCTGGATTCGTCTCCCCGCTAAGACACTCACACTTGCAAATCTGTGCTTTTCAAGGTGGGGAGATGAAAATAAAAAGTCTGTGAGATGTATTTCTGGGAGGCCCGAAAACAGGAAGCAAATTGGAACCACAGCATGTGGGGCACGGATGCTGGATTCTGGGGGATGTTTGCTTATTTGGAGAGGCTGCAAACATTCCATCCTACCCACTGCTAGGAGCTCTGCACTTTGCTAACGTCCCATGGAAACCAAGGTTCTCTTTGGGACTCGACAGGACTGGCTTATTTTTCTCAGCTTAAATTGTTTTTATATGGTTATCCTCAGTCCTCTTTTCTGTTTTGGGATATTTTCATACTTCTTATTTTTAAAAAAACCCAGAACATCTTGATTTTGAAAAGGTACATTCACCCAAATAAGGTGCCCAGAGCATAGACAAGGCTGCCTCAATATTTCATGTGTCAACAGCCAATGCCCCCAGTACGTGCAGAGAAGCCTGAGAACAAGGAAGGAAGAAAAAGGTCTGGTCCTTACTCCGTGGCTGTTTAAGCATCTCTCAGCCCCCTCCTCTGACTTCTCAACTACGTTCAACCTCTGTGGCCTCGAATGGAGAGAACTGGGGTTATAGAAGAGGATATTAGGTATGCCGACTATAGAATGAGGAAGGCATTTCAGGATGTGCTTGGGGAGGACATGGAATGAATGGCAAAGGGGATGTTTGTCCATGAGGGTGGTCCCCAATCTCTGGGTGAGGGACGTCTGTGCAGCTCCCTTCACGGCCTCTCATGGCCCACACAGTAGGCAGTGTTTTCCACACACAGCCCCTGGACAAAGTCACAGAGTGGTGTTGGTACCATTTGATAGGAGGGGTCCTAAGGGACATTCTAGGAAGTTCTTCATCCGCTTAGGAAGGTGCAGGCTCTGCAGCCATTAAACACAGTCCACCAGCCAGAGAAGCCCAAAAGCTGCTGCTCCCGCTGTTCTGCGTGGTGTGGGAAACTATGGCATGGGCACAACTTGGGGAGCTCTCTTTGATCTCGTTTGTCTGCATTGCCCATACCCTTCCAGTCACCGAGTGTCATCGCTCTCCCCTGGGTTGTCTCTGTCTTCCTTCCTTTTCTGTCCCCATGACTCTTACCTGTGTCCAAAACTACGGCGTTTCAGGTGAAAGAGCCAGTCTGCAGGAGCTGCTTCGAGGAAAGCCTTGCAGGACTGCCGTCTTGAACTTGGTGCTCAAGCTCCCCTCTGGCTTCACAACCTGCATGGTTGCCTGGGTCAGAAACAGGTTCTCCAGGAACCTTGGTGTTGCATTAAGTCCATAGGCCTTGGAAGACACTCAGTGGCTGACTATTAGATCATCTGCCTGTCATTTTGGGGATGTGAAGGCTGAGACTCAGAGAGGTCAGGCGACATGTCTGAGGTCATTGAGCCAATTAGTGGCAGACCCAGAGTTGTCACCCAGATTTCCCGACTCCCCATTCATTCCCCAGAACCTACCCATGCGGAAAGTTCTGCCAGGCTGTTCTCCATCACCAGTGGAGACACGTTGCCTTGAGCACTCGGTTTGGTTTTGAAGTTAACTTATTCAGACACACTTGAGCATGCAGTGAGTCGCTGACTGGATTCGTTCCCAGACCTGTGGACTCAGTGCATCACCTCACCAAGCCTCCTGCACACTCAGCTTCTGCCCTGGACAACTGCGCGTTTTGAGAAGCTGGAGGAAATTGTTTGGCACAGTGTCCTAGGCCAGCAGTCATGCGATCCTGAGCTAGGCCTGGCTCCTATAGGCTGGTGAGAGCCAAGTGTTCACTGTTCAGGAATGTTTTGAGTTGGTTAACTATTGGTAGCTTGAAAGTGGCCATGGCACGGGTATTTATATCATAGAAACTGGTACATGTTGCAAACTGCGGTTTCATTTCTCACCCTCCAGAGATGTGATTTCCTAACTCACTACTGATTCTGAGGTAGGACCCCAGCTTAGGAAGGCACTTGCAGGCAAGACTGTTGTGTGGTCATTAGAAAATGGAGAATGGCCCCATCAGATGCAAAGGAGACTATCAAATTTGAAAAAAAAATACTGCCTATTGCGCAAGAGGTAAGAGTCACTGAGACATCTTGCCCCAGACCCAGGTGAGTTCCAGAGAAGGCAGAGCTGTCCAGCTTTATCAGTGGCAGTGAGGGATGGAAGGGGCCCTGATGGTCATCTTGGGACAGCTTCTTAGGGTCACCCAGGAGCCCATGAGCCAGGTATGCCACTCTGTGGTGGGACAGAAACCCCTGTAAAGAGCAAGCAGACACTCAGTCACCCAGGACCCTCCCCAACACTCCCATTCCCTGCAATCTATCAGCACATCCTATCAATCCCGTCCCCAGTAGACATCTGATCGCACCTTCTCTCCCCTGCGACCGCCGCGACCCAAGTCCAGGTTCCTGCTACATCCTTCCTAAAAGGCCTTCCCCTGCACACTTGCCTACCTCAAATCAACTGTCCCCACATAGCTGCAAAAGTGGTCATCTGAGAAGGAGGAGGAAGAGGGGGAGAAGAAGGAAGAGATGAAGAAGGAGAAAATGAAGAAAAAGAAGAGGAGGAAGAAGAAGGAGGAAGAGGGGGAAAAGAGGAGGAGATTATGTTATGTCACCCCTTCACCCTTCCCCTGCACACACACACAGACACACACACACACAGACACACACACACACACACACCACAAAAACCCTTCAAGAGCTTCCCATTGTACTTAGAATAAAATCCATGCTTGAGTAAACTCTGCATGATCTGGCCCCTGCAAACCTCTCCAGCCTCCTCTTGCGGGAGCCTCTGTGCTCACAACACTCCTGCCACTCTGGTCTTCTTTCAGGTCCTCGGATGCTGGCTAAGCTCTTCGTTGCCGCAGGACCTTTGCACCTGGTCTTCTGGCTCAGCTTGAGTGTAACCTCACAGGGCCATTTCCTGCTCACCTGGTGAAAAGTCAGGCCTCATCTGTTCTCTGTTTTAGCTCCTAAATTTCCTTATGACATTTATTTCAGTCCGCAGTTCTTTTATTTACTTGTCTGCTTACCTTTGTTATAATCTTTTTTTATACTTCCCCCAACTTCAACAGATGCTCCATGGAGAAATGGGTTAACCAGTGCCTTGCCAGTGCCTGGTATATAGTGGTGCTCAGATAAAGACTTGATGAGTGGGCTGGGCGCGGTGGCTCAAGCCTGTAATCTCAGCACTTTGGGAGGCGAAGGCGGGTGGATCACCTGAGGTCAGGAGTTCAAGACCCGCCTGGGCAACATGGCGAAACCCCATCTCTACTAAAAATACAAAAGTTAGCTGGGTGTGGTGGTTGCGTGCCTGTAATCCCAGCTACTCTGGGAGGCTGAGGCAGGAGAATCACTTGAACCTGGGAGACAGGGATTGCAGTGAGCTGAGATCGCACCATTGCACTCCAGCCTGGGAGACAGAGTGAGACTCCGTCTCAGGGGGGAAAAAAAAAAAAAGTTGATGAGTGGTTCATTCTACTGCCACCACCTATGGGAAGACAACTCAGGAATGTTGAAATGAAAGAAGTGCTTGGCTTACTCTGAGCCCCAGCTGGGCACAGGCATCTGTGCTGCATCCAGGTTCAGATTGCTCTTGGACTCTGAGGACTCAATGCTCCTGGAGGGCTAGCAGGGAGCTTTGCACACATACAACCAGTTATCACCAAGCAATTGGGGATTTCTGGGTACAAGGGGTTATATGGGTTCAAAGTGTTCCTGTTAAGCTCACCCAGATGGTAAACCGTATTTCAAAACTGCTTAAAAATTCTTACTTGGTGAGCATGCAGTTCTGTGTCCCTTTTGGGCAGAAGATTGGGAAGGCAGCCACCAAGGCCGCCTGCCGAGTGAACAGGGGGAGGGGGCACGCCAGGTGACGTGTGTGCAGAGATCTGCTCATGCCTGACCCACAGTTAGTGCACGCTCACAGTGGCTCCAGTCTTGTCCTAGCGACCCGACTGGCCTGGTTTGTTATTGGAACTAGAGCTGATGATTCACTTTAAACAGATCCTTAACCTCACAATTTGTTTTTCTTGAAATGGTCCTGAGAGGTGCTTTCCAAGAAACGAGGAAAAAACTGACTGCACAGTGGTGACTTGTCTGCAGAAAGCAGTGTGAGTGGATGGTTCATTCCCGTGGCAAAGCCTTTCCCTGTTACCCAGTGTCGGGGACAGTGGAAAAACGGGCCATAGCTTGGGAAACAGGGGTGCTCTGTAGTTGGCCTAGCAGAGGGTCTTCAGGGAGAGCTTATGGGAACCCACGGTGTAGGGGCGGGGGAGGGGGACAGGGTGTTTTCGTTTCCTAGGGCTGCCGTAACAAATTACCACAAATTTGTTAATTTGTGGGGGTGCCTTAAAACAACAGAAATGTATTGTCTCACATTTCTGGAGGCTGGAAGTCTGAAATCAATGTGTTGCAGGACCACACTTCTTCCTTGCCGCTTTCTGGCTCCTGGTGCTTGCCGGCAGTCCTTGGCAGTTCTCGGCTGGCAGTTACATCTCTCCAGTCTCTGCCTTTGCTGTCGCATGGCCATCTTCCCTCTGTCTCTGTCTCCGTATCCAAATCTTTTTCTCTTTGTGAGGACACCAGTCATTGGATTTAGAGATCTAAATTAAGCCCTAATCCAGTAGGATCTCATCTTAACTTGATTACATCTGCAATTACATCCTATTTTCAAATAGGGTCATATTCACAGGCACCGGAGTTAGGACATCAACATATCTTTTGGGGCTGGAGACTCGATTCAGCCCATCACAGGAGAGGTCCCCTTGCTACTAGGCGGGTAGTCGTATCACACACATATTTTGTAAACATGCTGAGCAGATGAGAACCCCAAATCTCTGATTTGGATAAGATGTGATTCCAAAATGTAGAGTGCATAATTTACTAAAACGTTTTGAGACTTAGAGTAAGAGACTGCTGCAATTTAGGAAGACTTCCTCATTCAAAGATTCCCACATACATATTCCATGGGTCACGGGAGCAGACTGAATAATGAGCTCTCAAGACATCCACGCTGTAATCCCGGGAGCCTGTGACTATGTTACCTTGCATGACAAATGGGACTTTACGGATGTGTTTAAATTTAGGATCTTGAGATGAGATGATCCTGGATTCTCTGAACGGGTCTTCTGAGAATTACAAGGGTCCTTACAGGAGGGAGGCAGGAGGGTCAGAGTTAGAGAAGGAGACGTGATGGCTGAAGCACAGACCAGAGCGCGAGGGGTTGGAGGATGGAGGGAGGATCTAGGAGAGGAATGCAGGCAGCTTCTAGAAACTGGAACAGGCAACGAAATAGATTCTCCCTTCAGAGCCTCCGGAAGGAGCTGACCCTGCTGGATGCTTCAATCCTAGCCGGGTGAGACTGATTTTTCCCTTATGGCAAGTCAGTTGATGTGTTTTAAGCCCCTAAATTTGATAACTGGTTACAGCAGCAATAGGAAGCATTGTAGTCACACGGCCCAGTTTGACGTCTTGTATTATTTTAACAAACTATCCATCAATCCACCTGTGTATCATTTTAGTCCGCTAACACCGAGAATAGAGAATAGTACGAATAGTACGTTACATGTGGAAGACCTTAACAATGAGTTGTTGGATGAATACTCTGAGAGCTTACTATACACTCGGTAGTATGCTGAACCCTTTGGATACATCCCTGTTCTCCTATCTAGCAGTGTGGAGGAGAATTGGACATTGAACAAGTAATTTTACAAAGAAAACACACATTGATTTATGTGACAAGTGCTGTCAAGAAAGCCACAAGGAGAGGTGACACAGTAGAGTCAGGGAAACCTAACTGCAACGCGGGGTCAGGCAGAGCCTTCCAGGGCACTCCCAGCTGAAACCACACCTGGACACACCCTCGCTTGGTTCCAGTTTTAAAGACAAGATACTTTGCCCAAGGAGGTGACCCGAGTTGAGCACTCGGAGTGTCCATCATCTTTTCTGAATGGTGCGAGGTTGTCTTTTGGTCCTGGAGCTCGTGCGGTGCAGGCCAATCCCCGCTCTGAACTTGAGGTGGTGACACATTTTCATCTCGGTTCTGCCGTGGGTTTAGTAAAGTGACCTTTGATACATCGCCTGCCCTTCCTGCATGCTGTTTGTGCTCTAGCTGACAAGCAATGATCTCACCAGCCGTCAGCGCTCTGCAGGAATGAAGAGAGTGGCCAGGACGGGGAGGGCGGAAAGGAGCAGTAGCCTTATTGCCACGGCCTTCCCCGGATGTGCCTCTGTGCCTTGGGTCACCCCTGGGGCGACTGGCACCTTCTGAGACAGAGCTGGGGCTGAGGGCTAGATTGTCATTCACTGGGCACCTCTGCACCAGGGAAGGGGACAGGAGCTGAGGAGGGGGCACTGAGCAAGGCGGAATCCCTATCCCCAAGCAGCTGCTGACAGGTGGAGAGACAAACGCAAATACTCAGAAGGCAAACACACAGTGTCCAAAGCAGAAGCAGCGCGAGGGTCGTGCGCTCTGCCCCAGGAATTCAAGTGCACAGCAGGAGCTGGGCCTGGAGGGATACTTCGGAGTTTGGTAAATGAAGGTGAGGTCGTGCACTCTGCAGTGGACAACAAGAGAGACGCCTCCCCACACATCAGGGTTACACGTGGCTTGGGGTACGGCTTGCCGCCTTCTCCTGTTCCTCCCCACATGAGCAAGGGCGAAGTCTATTATTTCTCAAGCAATTCCTACGTCTCTGACACTGGTAGATGCTGGACACATGATGCCTCCTCTAGCCTCACAACAACACTGTCACATCATCACCCCCATTTTTCAGATGAGACTCAGATGTCATCACTTGTCCAGTGTCAGATGGCTGTGAAGATCCCAGCACAGTCTCCTTGCATTCAAGGCCCTGGCTCGACAGTGAAGGTGTAAGCTGGGGTTCCTCCCCAGCCTCTACCTGTCGTGTGCATACCTGGCCTTCTCTGGGGGTGCATTTCCTGACTGAGGAGCTTGTCTGCGTGTGTGGCTCAGAAGGAAGCCTAGCTGGTGAGTTCAGAACAGGCCCCGTGTGTGATTTGGTGACCTGAGGTCACAGGATACAGACTGCGTCCCAGGAGCGCCTGCCATTTTAGGGGTGGCTCAGGAAAGCCTCTAAGGTCGCCGGAGGAAGTTGTCCCCTCTCCACTGCTGCAAAGGAGAGTTGGTCATGGGGCCAGGCAGACACTCTCCGGACATGCTCATGGAAGAGCTCTTTGGGAGAAAAGCCACTCGAGCTTGCCAACAAGAGGACTTGGGAGCCAGAATGTTCTGCCACTTGCCACTTGCCAACCAGAAACCTGCACCTCCTAATCACCCCCTCTCAGCCCTGCCTCATCAAGTGGGGTCTTGCAGGAACTGCCGGCAGCTCGGCCACCATGGGGGAAAACACCCCAGTCAGACACAGGCTTTCCTGTGTCTTGGCATAGAGGGAAGAGCCAACCCCGCCCCTGCCTCTGCCCGCTATGGTCTCAGGATTCACTCCTTGCTGAAGCATTTACAGGGGAGCCAAATGCCCTTTCACCCAAGGCTCTTCCAAGGCCCTCCCATGTCCTTTGGGTGAATCAGTTTCAGGAGTACCCATTTGAGGGAAAACTTGGTCCCCAGGAGAAATGGCCACAGAGAGGTGAAGGGGTGGAGGTACACTTTGGAGCAGGACCAAGGCACATGGGGGTGGGCTCCAGCCTCGAGCCTGTCCTTCTCCATGATCCTGAACACGCCTCTTCTGGAACTGGGCCGGAAGTTGCCCCTCAGGAGATGGCAGGGGAAGGAAGTTGTGGTCCGGATACTCCAGAATGCACGGTGCCCTTCCCATTCAGTCAGGGAGGCTGGTCCAGGCCAAGAGCATCCTCGGCCTTTGTTTAAGCTCCCGTGGGTTCTTGGCTGGCCTGGAGAGGCTGAGAGAGGCCCATGGGACCTCTTTCCTCATGACCCTTCATTGCCTTTGGATCCAGCTCACCTCAGTGCAAGCCTGTGGCCTGCAGGAGAGGCCCTGAGGTACAGGCACTCAGCCCTGGTACCGTGAGGGACCCTTGAAAATTTGTGCTCTTGTTTATGGTCTCAAAGACAAGAGGCCAAATTCCTCAGCTGACATTTTTGCTGTCAGGACATGCCAATGTTGTTCACTTTTTGTTTTGCTTTGCTTATGATTGTCTGGTACCTTGAGATGATGCTGAGTGTGCCAGGCTGTAGGGTGGAGATGTGGGTGGGAGCAGACAACAGACTGGCCCTGATATTCCAGATCTGACCACATTCTCTGACGTCAGCTGTCTCTCTGTTCATCTCCTCTGAAGGGCAATGGGCTCCGTGAGGGGAGAGCCGAAGTCTGTGAATGCCCAGCTTCTGAGATACCGTAAATACTGTTCACTGCATGAACGGGTGAATTGCAAGTGAGTTGTTGAACACAGTGGCAAGGAGGCTTCTTACTATTTTGGAACCCCCTCCTCTGGCAGGGAAAGTGATTACCAACCTGGAGGTCAGCCAGGCCAAGAGGGCTTTGAGATCTACGACACCATCTCCATTTACTGGGTTTGGGTTACGTGTTTTAAGTTGCTCAACCTTCCTCTGAAATCATAACAATTGCAATGAATGATGGCCCACCAGGCACTGCCCTGGCTTTTTGCACATGCTATCTCTTATCCCTATAAGGACGATGTGGGATAGCCATTGTCATGTTCATTTCACAGAGGTGAAAATTAACACTCAGAAAGATTAGGCATCTTGCTCAAGGCTAGAATGGGGTAAAGCCAGTCATTCAATTTATTTATTCAACAAATATTCATTGCCAGCCTGCTATAGGTCAAGCCCCTGGCACCATTCCAAGTTCCAGGAGAATAGCAGTGAGAAAAATTGACAAGAATTCCTGCTCTCCAGGAGCTTCAGTTCTAATGGAGGAAGCAGAGCAACATGCAAGATAAAACACACAGCATGCCAGAGGTTGGTAAGTGCCAAGGAGGAAAAGTGGAGAAGGTGGAGGGGAAGGGCTGGTGGGCGAAGGGGAAGGGTTGTTGGGCAGAGGGAAGCTGAGGAAACTCCCACCATGAAGGTGACATTTGCCTACAAACCTGAAGGAGGTGGAAGACTGGCCAAGCAGAGACCTCAGGGAACAGGGGCCTAGGCCCAGATCCAAGCATGAGGGTGGCCACGGTGTTCTGGGAACACGAAGACCAGCACTGCTGCGGGTGGGAGGGGATCTGGGGGAGATGAGATGAGACAGAGTAAGGGTATGTTGAGGGGTGACAGATCATGGAGGGCCCCAGAGGCCGTCCTGTGGATACAGGAGCCATTCTTTGAGCAGAGAAGTGACATAATCCATTTTCAGCTTCTGCAGGATCCTTCTGGGCTCTAGGCTGAGAGTGGACTGAGGGATGAGGGTGGAGACAGGGGCATGGATTAGGAGACTATGGCTAGTCCAGGCAAGGGGGATGGCAGCCGAAATCAGGGCAGCAGCAGGGTCAGGTTTTGGAAATGTTTTGAAAATAGAGCTAGTAGAATTTGCCAACAGATTGGAGCGAGGTGCCAGACCAAGGGTTATCCTCAGCAACTGGAAAAAAAGAGTTAACCTTCTGCATTAGGCTGTCCCAGCATTGCCATAAAGTTATACCAGAGACTGGGAAATCTATAAGGAACAGAGGTTTAATTGGCTCACAGTTCTGCAGGCTGTACAGGAAGCATAGTGCTGGCATCTGCTTTGCTTCTGGGGAGGCCTCAGGAAGCTTCCAATCATGGTGGAAGGCAAAGGGGGAGTGGGCATATCACAAGGCCAGAGCAGGAGCAAGGGGGGAGGTGCCACACACTTTTAAACAACCAGATCTCATAAGAACTCTCTCACTATCTGTAGGGCAGCACCAAGAGGGATGGTGCTAAACCATTCACGAGAAATCTGCCCCCATGATCTAATCGCCTCCCACCAGGCCTCCCCTCCAATTGGGGATTACAGTGAACATGAGATTTGAGTGGGGACACAGATACGAACCATATCATGTTCCCTGAGATAGGATGGCTGGGGGTGGGGGGGTGAACCATATTTGGGAGGGAAAATTAGGGGCTCTGTTTTGGACACAATCCATTGGAGTTGCACGTGGCCATTCCAGTGGAGAAGACAAGTGGCTGACTGGCTCTCTAAGCCTGGAGTTGAGGGGGCAATGTGGGCTGGAGACTGGACTTTGGCATCTACAATCATGACTCTGGATTAGCTCTTTGATGGGGGCAACAAGTGTGAACAGAGAAGCAGGAGGTGTGAAGACTGAGGTCTGAGGTGTTTAAGGAGAAGAGGAGGAACCTGCAAAGGAGACAGGGAGCAAGCAGGGAGGCAGGTGGAGAGCCGGGCAGGTGGGCTGCAGCCAAGCGAGGAGAGGGGGAAGAGAAATGGGGGAAGGGGAAAGGCAGAAAAGGGGGAGAAGGTAGGAGGGGGCGGAGGAGGGGGGAAGAGGAGAGGAGGAGGAGGGGCAGGAAGAGAAGGGGAGGAAGGGGAGGAGTGGAGGGGGAAGAGAGGGAGGAAGGGTAGGAAAGGGAGGAGGAGAGGGGGAAGAGGGGGAGGAGGAGACAGCGGAAGAGGGAGAGAAGGAGAGGGAGAAGAGGGGAAGAGGGGAGGAAGAGTGAAATATACCTGTCCTGGGATTTGACCTATATTAGAAAATCACTGTGCAGTGTACCGAGTGGCACTGGAGAAGTAAACCTAGAAATAAATTGGATTGTATGACAAGAGATGGGTTCAGAAGACGCAACTGACGGGGAGGTGGGAAACTGGACCAGACTTGGCTGTAGATTGGCTGTGCAATCTTGGACAAATCACCCATCATGCTTTCCTTCCGTATTACATGGAAATGTCTCTGATACCTACTACCCTTACCTCACAGAGTAAAGACCCAACAGAGATGTCATGAAAGCATTTTGAAATGCTGCTGAACACTCAGCTCAGTGCCTGGCACAGAGTAGGTAGAACTCAAAAGTTGGAAAATGTACTTGGCTGTTATTGTGCCTTTTACATGAAAATATGAAAAGCTAAATAAACCTGAAACATGTTGGGGACTGAGTGAGGGGAGATGAGCACGTTCTGAGAGTCCTAGGATCATGCACTCTTAGAGTGCCTTTGCTATTGTTTTACCTCCCGTTCTACAGAGGAAGGGCTTGGGCTTGCTGTGAATTTCTCCCTTGCCTACCAGTATTGCGCCAAATAAGGTTTCTACTTCACTGCAAGGATGCCAAGGATGACAAGAGAATCCACTGCTACTCCAGTGAGACAAAAAACATATCCAGCATCAACACTGCCGTCACCATTAGCATCATTGTGGCCATTAGGACGGTTGGCAAGGCAATAGGTTGGCACTACTGCTAGGCAGCACCATTAGTCTTCTTAGTGATTTTTCGTAATGGACAGTCTGGAGCTAAAAGCACGAGCCCTGGAAGAGCTCATTTCATCAGATGTGCTGCAGGCAAACACTCCTCCCTTCATACCTTTCCCGCCTGTACATGTGGGGTGATGCCTGTGTTGGGAGGAAATATAGACACAGTGCCTAGAGATTCCAAAGCCCAGTCTCAGAATCCGTGTTCCCTTTGTTTTTTGATATTTCCCCTCCTTTCCTCCTGCCCTTTAGATCCTGTGCATTTGTGGGTTTTTCCTTTTCTGCTCAGCTCTGATCACTTATTTGCTTTTGTTTTTGGAGAGCTGTGTCCTCTCATTACTCACCCACCTGCTTCATTAGAGATTGCTACTCACCTGCAGTATCTGTGCTCACCTTCTTCCACAATAATCAAAAGCCTGTCTGGCACACAGCTGTCTAGTTAAAAACTGCTTTCCCTGGTATCCCTTGCAGCCTGGTGTGATCATGCAACTAATTTCTGCAAGAAGAGTTTGAGCTTTAGTGTGGTGTGACTTCTAGGCCTTTAAGGAGAGCGGCTTATTCCTTCCACTCTCCCACCTTTCTCTTCCTTCGTCCTTGTTGGAGTGTGGTTGTCATAGTGATGGTGAACCATCTTGGACCACACGGATGATGGCCACACACTCAGGATGCTGGAGCAACAAGGTGGAAGGTACCTGGGTCTCCACTGCTTACCCTTGTGAAAGGTAAATGCAGCTCCATTTTATCTGAATCCTAGTATTTTGAGGTTCTGTTGGAATTGCTGCACCTGTATTCTAACTTATGTCTTCTTTAGGCTCTTTGGCCCACTTACCAGATTGCAGGTTGCAGGAAGACAGAGCATGGTTTTACTCACCATTAGGTCATCGGGGCTGGCACAGATTGCTCAACACATAATAAATAGTTGTTGGAAGTGTTAATGAGTTACGGTTTTACTCTGGTATCTGGACTTCTGCTTTCCAAAGGATGAGTGGCCCTTGACGCATTGTTCCCTTGGGCGACTGCAGCCTCTGTCATGGGCCAAGTATGGAATGTCCCCTGGAAATAAAATCTCAGAGGAAGAGAGCTCCTGCCCAGCCAAAAGTCTCCCTGGAATTGTGAGCCTCCAATTAGGCTAGAAGATACAGTCTTCCTATCTGTTGTAGAAACAGAAAGTTATTTAGAGGATTAAAACAATCTCCCGGCTTCATGTGTGAAGCCTATTTGAGAGTCAGAGGGTTCCAGCAGAGGCAGGAGGATCATCAGATACACCTGGAGCTCTGGGGATGAAAGAACCCATGAGGGCCTCATAGATTACAGAGTTTGGACTCCTCCAGGGAACCATGATCCAGTGTGCTGGCCTATGGTTCTTTGTGATCCACGGAGTGACAGTGTCCATAATCGCCTGATGTGCGGTATTTCCCTGACTTGAGCCTTTGCTTATAACCAGCGTAGCCCACAATCTCCAGCCTTATCCCTCAATTCCTGACTCCTGCTTTCCTGTCTTTACAGATGAACCCCAGCTGTGCTAATAGGTCCTGCTACCTCTCAGCTCAGGGTCATGCGACCTTCTCTCTGCATGAATCTTGCCTCCTCTGCACCCCACACTTCCACACCACTTCCTCATAAAATGTGTTATCTGACTGTACAACCCTGGAACTGATGTTCCTCCTGAGCATTCCCAAGCATTCTTGCTATTCTACTTCCTCTAGAAGCCAGGGAGCTTCAGGTGACCGGGTCTGTGTCTTGGGCACCTGCCTTGGTGAGTGACCTCTGGGAATTTCTCACCAAACATTTGTTGAATGAACTAGGAGATGAATAAGCAAATGCCTCTTCTGCCTTCTGCCTACCACGAGCATGACCTTAAGTGTTATCTGTTGCTTGGCCAAGTCTTGGCCTTGAGT
>NW_012103699.1:972581-990389 GCF_000951045.1 Mandrillus leucophaeus
CACTTATTTGCTTTTGTTTTTGGAGAGCTGTGTCCTCTCATTACTCACCCACCTGCTTCATTAGAGATTGCTACTCACCTGCAGTATCTGTGCTCACCTTCTTCCACAATAATCAAAAGCCTGTCTGGCACACAGCTGTCTAGTTAAAAACTGCTTTCCCTGGTATCCCTTGCAGCCTGGTGTGATCATGCAACTAATTTCTGCAAGAAGAGTTTGAGCTTTAGTGTGGTGTGACTTCTAGGCCTTTAAGGAGAGCGGCTTATTCCTTCCACTCTCCCACCTTTCTCTTCCTTCGTCCTTGTTGGAGTGTGGTTGTCATAGTGATGGTGAACCATCTTGGACCACACGGATGATGGCCACACACTCAGGATGCTGGAGCAACAAGGTGGAAGGTACCTGGGTCTCCACTGCTTACCCTTGTGAAAGGTAAATGCAGCTCCATTTTATCTGAATCCTAGTATTTTGAGGTTCTGTTGGAATTGCTGCACCTGTATTCTAACTTATGTCTTCTTTAGGCTCTTTGGCCCACTTACCAGATTGCAGGTTGCAGGAAGACAGAGCATGGTTTTACTCACCATTAGGTCATCGGGGCTGGCACAGATTGCTCAACACATAATAAATAGTTGTTGGAAGTGTTAATGAGTTACGGTTTTACTCTGGTATCTGGACTTCTGCTTTCCAAAGGATGAGTGGCCCTTGACGCATTGTTCCCTTGGGCGACTGCAGCCTCTGTCATGGGCCAAGTATGGAATGTCCCCTGGAAATAAAATCTCAGAGGAAGAGAGCTCCTGCCCAGCCAAAAGTCTCCCTGGAATTGTGAGCCTCCAATTAGGCTAGAAGATACAGTCTTCCTATCTGTTGTAGAAACAGAAAGTTATTTAGAGGATTAAAACAATCTCCCGGCTTCATGTGTGAAGCCTATTTGAGAGTCAGAGGGTTCCAGCAGAGGCAGGAGGATCATCAGATACACCTGGAGCTCTGGGGATGAAAGAACCCATGAGGGCCTCATAGATTACAGAGTTTGGACTCCTCCAGGGAACCATGATCCAGTGTGCTGGCCTATGGTTCTTTGTGATCCACGGAGTGACAGTGTCCATAATCGCCTGATGTGCGGTATTTCCCTGACTTGAGCCTTTGCTTATAACCAGCGTAGCCCACAATCTCCAGCCTTATCCCTCAATTCCTGACTCCTGCTTTCCTGTCTTTACAGATGAACCCCAGCTGTGCTAATAGGTCCTGCTACCTCTCAGCTCAGGGTCATGCGACCTTCTCTCTGCAAGAATCTTGCCTCCTCTGCACCCCACACTTCCACACCACTTCCTCATAAAATGTGTTATCTGACTGTACAACCCTGGAACTGATGTTCCTCCTGAGCATTCCCAAGCATTCTTGCTATTCTACTTCCTCTAGAAGCCAGGGAGCTTCAGGTGACCGGGTCTGTGTCTTGGGCACCTGCCTTGGTGAGTGACCTCTGGGAATTTCTCACCAAACATTTGTTGAATGAACTAGGAGATGAATAAGCAAATGCCTCTTCTGCCTTCTGCCTACCACGAGCATGACCTTAAGTGTTATCTGTTGCTTGGCCAAGTCTTGGCCTTGAGTCCCCAGTGAGATGCCCGGCCCTTATTCCTGATAAATAAATACTTTTAGACTCCTGATTATTTTCTTGCTTCCTGATCTATTCCCTAATCTAGTTCTCTGATCTCCCTACTGAAACTTGGCTCCATATTGAGTTCCTTGCCTTATATCCATACTTGCATGGCTGCTATTTGCCACCCAGAGTCCCTGTGCTGGTAAATTCAACATCTGGAGCATTATCATTTTGGTGCAATTCCTGGGCACAGCTTGCTGACTCTTAGGTACTTATTGTTTCTATCTGGAATACAAGAGGGAGTATATTATGAGGATGATGGTAAACCCAGATCATGGTGCTCAGAGCAGATCTGAAACTCTGGCAGCGTAACACCTCTCTCCAGCATGGACAGATAAGGGTGATTATTATTTAGTTAGACTTTTCATTTTGAGAGAATTGTAGATTCACATGGAAATGTAAGAAATGATGTGGAGATCTATGTATGTTTTATACAGTTTCCTCCAATGGTAATACCTTCAAAACTATTGTATGATTTCACAAACAGGACACTGACATTGATAGAGTCCAGATTTAGAACATGTTCATCATCACCAAGGTCCCTCATGTTGCCCTTTTGTGGCCGCACCTGCGTCCTCTTACCCTCCCCATCTCTGCCCCGTCTTTAACTCCTGACAACTACTCAACTGTTCTCCATTTCTATAATTTTGTCATGTCAAGAATTTCGTATGAATGGAATTACACAGCATGCAACTTTGACTTTTCTTAATCAGTACAACCATCTGGAGGTTCACTCAGGTTGTAGCATGTGTCAATAGTTTTATCTTTTGCTGCTGAGTAGTATTCCATGATAGAGATGTACCGCAGTTTGTTTAACCACTCACCTTCCACCTGAAGGGCAGCTGGGTTTTTCCACTTTGGGGTGATTACAAACAAAGCTGCTACAGACATTCACATGTGGGTTTTTGTGTGAACCTAAGTTTTTTTTTTTTTTTTTTTAGTGTGGGGAGGCGGGGGGATGAATGCTCAGGAGTGCATGCTAGGTGGCACGGGACTGGCACCTTTAGTTTTATAAGAAACTGTCAGACTGTTTTCTAGAGTGATTGCACCATTTTACATTCTCACCAACAATGTATGAGTGATCCAGTTTCTCCATATCCTTGCCAGCATTTGTGGTTGTCACTCTTTTAGCCATTCAGTAGTCATGTAATGACATCTCATTGTGGTTGTAATTTGTATTTTCCTAATGGCTGATTTTAAATTACCTCTTCATATGCTTATTTGCCATCTGTATATTCTCCTCTTCAGTTAAGTACCTCTTCATGTCTTTTCTCAGGTTTCTAAATTAAAAATTCTCCTTCTTCTTCTTTTTTTTTTTTTACTATGGAGTTTCGAGAGTTCTTTCTATATTCCACATACTAGTCCTTTGTCAGATAGGCAGTTTGCAAATATTTTCTCCCAGTCTGTAGCTTCACTTTTCATCCTCTTAACAGGGTCTTTCATACAGCAAATGTTTTAACTTTGATGAAGTCTAATTTAACCATTTTTCCTCTTATGGCTCATGCTTTTGGCATCAAGTCTAAGAATTCCTTGCCTAGCCCTAGCTTTCAAATATTTTCTCTTTTTCTCCTCTATAAGTTTTATCGTTTTATGTTTTACATATAAATCCATGATCAATTTGGAGTTAATTTCTGCGTAAAGCGTAAGACTAGATTGAGGTTTATTTATTAATTTTTTGCTTATGAATATCGATTGCTTCCACACCATTTGTTGAAAAGGGTATCTTTCCTCCATTGAATTGCCTTTGCACCCTTATCTAAAGTCAGTTGGAAATTTTGCATGGGCCTATTTCTATTAACTTCCACTGGTCGGTGTATCTGTCCCTTCACTAACACCATGTAGCCTTGATCACTGTGGCTATACGGTAAATCTTGACATTAGGTAGACTAATCTATCCCCTTTCATTTCTCTTTTTCAAAATTGTTTTAGCTATTCTAGTTTCTTTGCCATTTTATATACATTTAGAATAATCTTGTCTAGATCGATGCAATAATATTGCTGGGATTTTGTTTGCAGTTATGTTAACCCATATATCAAGATGGGGAGAATTGACATCTTTACTGTTGAGTCTTCTGATTCATGAATTTGTTAATGTTTCTTCATGTATTTTAGCTCTTCTTTGGTTTCTTTCATAGGAATTTTAAGCACACAAGTACTGCACATGTTTTGTTAGATTTACATCTAAGTATTTCATTTTTCTTGAGTGACTGCAAATGGTATTGCATTTGTAATTTTGGTGTCCACTTGTTCATTGCTAGTATACAGAAATAGAATTGAGTTCATATGTTTATCTCTTACTCTGTAACATTGCTGAACTCACTCATTAGTTCTAGTTTTTATTTTTTGTTTGTCTTATAGATTCTTTGGGACTGTCTATGTTCATAATCATAGGGATGGTTTTATTTCTTCCTTTCCAAACTATCTGCTTTTATTTTATTTTCTTATTTTATTACACTGGCAGAACTTCCAGTAGGAAGTTGAATAGGAGTGGTAGAGTGGTCATTCTTGCCTCTCCTTGATCTTATGGGGAAAGCATTCAGCCTTTCATCATCAAGTATAATGTTAGATATAGAGTTTTATAGATGTTTTTTAGCAAGTTGAGGAAGTCCCCCTCTATTCCTATTTTTCTGGGAGTTTTTCTAATGAATGGGTGTTGAATTTTGTCAAATGGGGGAAGAGGGTGGTAATTCTTCATTATTCCTTACTGTAATAAGTCTGTCAATGTGAATGGGCATGCTATTATTAAGCACCTATTGGATGTTCAATGTTGTGCTAGGCCTTGTGAGACATATAGGAACCTAAAAATCTGGGCCTTGCCCTTAAGCACTAGGAAACACAATTTCTAAACCACAATTTAGCATATACCGTAAGTTCTGCAGAAGGCCCCAGGCGGCGGAGGCCAGTGTTACTCTGGCTACAAGGTGTCACTTAGATTGCTCTTTGGGAAGGAGTAGAACCTAGATACACAAGACAGGGGAGGGAATTAGAGAAAATTCAATGGCCTAAAATTGTATTTTCTAACAAGGACAATGGTAAGTTGATAATTAGTAGGATACAGATAGCTTTTGATTAATGAAGTGGGATTGTCTCTGTTCTGTGGATTATCCCTGACAAATGCTTAATCCTGAACTTCCTCCCTTCCTGAGCATTTGGGCTCTCTTTTCTGCCATCCGTCAACATGTTCAGGGGAATGCAAACTAATATTACTATTAGCTAAAGAAAAACATAATTAAGGAGGGCAATCTGTTGTCCCTAAATTGTATCATCTCTTCCAAACTAAATATCAGTGATATGGGTACTATCTTTTGTTTGGAGATTCCACACCACTTCTCTCCCTCTTAAGGCTCAACAAGAGATGACTGTGACCATGATATACATAATACATTTCTTAAGCTGTCTCTCTAACAAGTTAGCTAAACACTTGGGAACTAAGAGTAATGCCTTAGAGATTTTGGAACCCATGACATCTGATTCATTGGTCTTGTCTATATTTGTATGTGTTTCCTCTGACATAAAGCAATAATATAATAGTGCTGTCATCTGCAAAATTAAAAATCCTGGCACATTATTCATGGGTCATGCTTTGGGTTGTTGTTCTAATGGGTTTGATGGATTTGTACAGATCTGGTCCTCTATCTCACTTTGTCCTGCTGGTGACCAGTGGCTCCTCTTGGAGGCAGATGGCCAGGGTTAAAGGTATAATCTGAGGCCATGAAGGAGAGTGAAATTAACTGCTCCCTTCACAAGGGGGTTGGACCCCTGACCTTCACCTCATTAGCACAGCACTCCAATGCAGCAATTCCCAACCTCAATTTTATATCACCCCAGGGTGTTTCCACTTATCTCAAGCGGGAGCTGCAGAATTCCTCCAACAAAATTAATTTTAATTCACTTTAATTTAAACATTAAATATGGACCATGAGGCAGGACCTTGCAGGAGTGGGGAAGAATGGCTGTTGTTAATAAATCCCACCACCACAATGCACTGTTATCCAAACACCCCAAAACATTCTCTAGAACCCACTGAGCCAAACAGTGTGGGGAGGAAGAAGTCTATAAGTAAGTAGCAGGCACGGAAGGCTTTTAAATTATGGGGGAAGCAACACCCAAGCCTACCAAACATCTGCATTTCATAGAGACTGTTTCATGTGGTCAGCTGGGGTGCACTCTGACATTCCCTGGGCCACATGGGCATATTTCAGCTCCCGTCCAGCCAGCCCATCCCTTTTTCCTCCTAGGGACTGTGATGCTTTGCATAGTCCCAGGAATTTTCTGCAGGAACGTTTTGTGATTTACTAAGAAAATAAATTGGACTTTGTTGCTGGGGCTTTCTCCTGGGTCAATACAAAAGATTTATCACCTCCATGCTGGCCCAGGGAGCGGTTGGCTCAAAGGATTCTCTGGCCACTGGCTTATTATGGAGGCAAGCAGGGTCCCAGCAGAATCTTTGCAGGGCAGGCCAGCAGCCTGAGTGTAAGGCAGGGGAAGTAACTGTAGGAATCAGTTATTAACGAACATCCTTAAAACTCTTTTCTTTTTCTTTCTTTCTTTTTCTTTTTTTTTTTTTTTTTGAGATGGAGTCTCACTCTGTCGCCCAGGCTGGAGTGCAGTGGTGCCATCTTGGCTCACTGTGAGTTCCGCCTCCTGGGTTCATGCCATTCTCCCACCTCAGCCTCCTGAGTAGCTGAGACTACAGGCACCTACCACCATGCCCAGCTAATTTTGTTTGTGTGTTTTTAGTAGAGACGAGGTTTCACCGTGTTAGCCAGGATGGTCTTGATCTCCTGACCTCTGATCTACCCGCCTCAGCCTCCCAAAGTGCTGGGATTATAGGTGTGAGTCACCACGCCTGGCCGAACATCCTTAAAACTCTTCATTGTAGTTTATTGATAACAACATCCACATGCATTTTTTAAAGGAGAATAAGCATAGTTCCTTACCCTGGCTGTGCACTTTATATAATTTGTCAAAGAGTTTTGCATGCATTGTATCTCATTTGTTCTTTACCTACCCAGAATTACCATCTTCATTTTATTGAAGAGCATATAGACTCAGAAAGCTTAAATGACTTGCCCAAGGTCACATAGCTAGTAAATCATGGTGGTAGCACCAGATCCCATGTCTTCTCACATACTGCGCCCTTTTCCCTACACTAATCTTATCTTGGTTTATTATCAACATCCAATGCTTTTGGCAGGGAAGGGTCCAGCATCTTCATTTTACAGAAGAACAAATTGATGTAATTAAGCATTTTGAGTCCTGCCTCTTTTTCTGATGGCACCATGTACCTTTCTTGCTGAAGGGCAAGGAGTTCTTTTGCAGGCACACTCACTTCTGCTCTCAGAGGCCAGGCTCTCAACCGTCATCATCAGTGCCATGGTGCTCGTTGGGCCCCACCCTGCCCTCTGTGTCCAGTGGGGGCTTGCGTCAGCTGTTTCTGGATAGTGAGGGGGTCATACGTGAACAGTTCCTTCACATCTTTTAAAATTGCTCTTTCAACTCTGTAAGTTCAACTAGTCAAAACACTCTCCTTCACACTCCTTCAAAGATGAGCATTTGTTCTACATCTTTTTGTAGTCACATTCCGCAAGTGCACACTTTCCCACTTGGGTCCTCAGACACACCCTTTTCCACGTATGATTCACTTCCTCAAGCTCCATTCTAGACACATATATCTGGTGCCACCTTACCTAGAAGAGGGCTTATCAGGTCCTCCCACCTGGAATACAGCTTAGCCAGAGTTGATTTCTAAGGCATGCAACCAAGAAACCGGACTGATATAAACCGGATATTATTGATTTTATCTGCCTGAGTCTATACATTTCTGAAAGCCATAGAAGGAACTCTATTTTGTTGCATCCAGAATGGTGCTTTGCATATAGTGAGTGCTCAAGGCATGTTTGCAGATGGTGACAAGGATGATTTGATGTCATTTTAAAGGCCGGACATCCAAGAGGAGGTCTGTTCTCTACGTGTGCGTGCACGTACACTTACACACACTCTCTGACTTGTAAGATGCCCTTTGCAAGAGTCCATTTGGGAAATGCAGTGGGCTCACTGAAAATTGGAAGAGACTCAAGGCCATGGGCCAGCTACACCACGGAAGCCCCACACCCAGCCAAACGTGCTCACTGGCAAGTCAAACCCAAAAGCTGTCATCAAATTCTGCTTCCTGGCAGTCCTGATCCAACAATGCTCTGAAAGACAAAAGAAGCAGAAACTCAAATGAAGATCACCAACGTGTCTTTTTGGGCAACTAGCAGATTGAGCAGAGGGTCAGCACAGACACCAGCAGAGAAGAACATTCTCCTGGCAGGACTCTGCCTCCAAATTCGGCACCACTTCACAGGATCTCAGCCTCACACCTTATGGGATTTGTTTTTTTTTTTAAAGATCCAACATTTGTTCCTAATTATTCTTAGTAAAACTGCCTTTCTTGATGCGGCACCCATTCCCTCATTCATTCACTCACTCATTCATTCATTCAATGAAACCCCTGTCATCCACGCTCTGGGCTCTTTCTATGGCCCCACGAGATGATCAAGAACTCTGGAAAACAGGTAAGCCATTATCATCAGTGTATATGAAATTATCATCAGTGTATACGAAATATGAAGAAACCCAGTTAGATGGAGATATCTCCTATAACGCATTAAAATCAGAACTCAGACAAGACTCAGATGTTCTAACTTCAAATTCTGAGCAGTAGCCCCTGGATAAAGGATTATGGAGAAATACTGACCAGAAAAAAAACACTCTTAAAGGGCATATTATGGTGTTTTAAGACAAGGTTATTGGTAGTGCTTGTAACCCCCAAAATACTGTTTTGGAAGTCTGTAGTGATTTTGCAGAATGGCTTTGAGTTACCTCTGGATGTTATCAATCATCGGATAGTTTTCAGAAGAAATCCACTTTAATTTGAGTTAAATAATATGTCATTTAGCCAGATTTCCCCTGCCTGCTCCCGACCCCCATAGGAGTGAGAAACCACAGCTTGGGACATTATCTCAGCTTCATGGGAATTGCAGAGAGGGTACCACAGCTTTAGCATTTGAGGTGTTGAGCCTAAACAAAAGGAAAGGGTAAAAAACTTGGGATGGACAGAACATGGAACTACTATTAAGAGCTTATTGCATAGAAAAAGAGAAATTTGAGTTTAAAAAAAAGAAAAAAGGAAGAAAGTAAAGGGAGCCCAAATGGGAACAGTTACCAGAGGAGATTCCCTGGAATTTGAAGGAAGCAGGTTGAGGGATGGTTTCCTAAGCTGAATAATTATAAGAATCACCTGGTACTCTTTTTAAAGCTATCAGTTCCTAGGGCCCCAGTCTTAGAGATTGCATTTAGTGGGTATGGGTTGAGGCCCAGAAATCTGTATTTTTAGCAGAAACCCAGGTGATTTTTATAATCAGGAAAGATTTGGGCAATGTCTGCGTTTGAAGATGCTGTCTCTCAAAATGAAGAAATAACTGGACAAAGCCAAGTCCAAGACAGGGGCTCTAAGTCAAAAAGGCAAGAGCAAAAACAACATGAGCCTTAAAAAAATGTGAATTGGCAAAAAAGCAGCTGTAGCTCATATTTAATAACCTCCCATGGCTTCCAGAGAAGCAGCTGGGTCTGCAGAGTCTTGTTTGTGTACAGGATGAATGGAGCCTGTGTGCTACTCGGGATGCCCCCACAATACGCACATTATCACTGAGGTGCTCCAGCGAGGCATTCATTATGCACTCCCCTGCCACCCAAAGCCTCAGGTCAGTTTGCCTTGGACACTCTCCCTTCTCCCTTCTGCCTTCTCTGAGGCTGAGGGGCTGCAGGGGTGGATGCCTGAACTCCCTCCCTCTCTCAGGGATGCCTCAGCTCTATGGGACTTCCTCTGGATCACATGATTGCATTTTCCTGCCTTGGGGTATCCAAAAGGCCTGCCTCTGGGAAGGGGGGTCTAGAGGCATGAGCTTGTCTGGACAACAGAAGCTCAATCTCCACCTCCAAGCAGTTCGGTCCCTCAACACTCTCTGCATTAGGAGGGGAGCCTCTGCAAGTGTGAGGACCAGGGGCCTCTAAACATGGTTTTTTTCTTTTCTTTTCCTTTTTGAGATGGAGTCTTGCTCTGTTGTCCAGGCTGGAGTGCAGTGGCACCATCTCCACTCACTGCAAACTCCGCCTCCTAGGTTCAAGCGATTTCTGGCTAAGTTTTGTATTTTTAGTAGAGATGGGGGGTTTCACCATGTTGGCCAGGCTGGTCTCAAACTCCTGATCTCAAGTGATCCACCCACCTCGGTCTCCCAAAGTGCTAGGATTAAAGGCATGAGCCACCACACCAAGCCCTAAACACAGCCTGAGGCTGGTATCCCAGGAGGCCTTGAGAAATCTCAGGTTTGCTGCTGACAGGTGTGCCAGGAAGCGACCTGGCTGCTGTCTGCAAGTGGCAAAACCCTGAAAATCCCAGAAATAAACAATAAAATAAAATCCTCAATGGTGATTATACAGTACTATTGTTTATTCAGCCAGGACCTGTGCTAAGCTTTCCACCTACATTATTTCATTTATATTTCAGAGCAATCCTTTGAAGTAGTCATGCTTATATCAATTTTATGGATGAGGTCAGAGACTTCTGCTGGTTAAGTACCTTGCCACTATCACACAGCTAGTTAGTAAATAAGCTTTAAAAAATGGAAGTATTATGTACATAAAGACAGGCATAGTGTACAACTAAATGTGTTATCATAAAAGTGAACATACCTGTGTAACCATCACCGAAATCAAGACCTAGAAGATAACCAGCATCAGAAAAATCCCAGACCCACTCCAATAACCTCCTCTTCCCCAGTGGTGACCATTTTTGTCATCAAATATTAGATGGCTAGTTTGTGAATTTTATAAAAATAGAATTCTACATTGTAAATTCTTTTTGTCTGACTTTTTTTCTCCACTCAATATTATGTCTGTAAGGTTGATCTAATGTCATTCATGTACAAGTAGTTCGGTCATTTTTAATGCTATAAAGATGTTCATAGGATGAATGTATCACAATTTATTTATACATTTTTCATTTTGCTGGTTATTTGAGTAGATTTTAATTTTGCCCTATGACAAATAATGCTACTTGGAATGTGCTTGGATAGTTGACCCTTAAACAACGAGGGTCAGAGCAGTAAAAAATTCATGTATAACTTTTGGCTCTCCCAAAACTTAACTACTAATAGCTTACTATTGACCAGAACCCTTACTGATGACATAATTGATTAACACATATTTTGAATGTATATACTGTATTCTTACAGTAAAGTAAGCTACAAAATAGAAAATACTTTTAAGAAAATTATAAGAACGAGAAAATATATTTACTATTCATTAAGTAGAAGTGAATCATCATACAGGTCTTCATCCTCACCATCTTCACACTGAGTAGGCTGAGGAGGAGGAGGAAGAGGAGGGACTGGTCTTGTCGTCTCAGGGATGGCAGAGGTGGAAGAAAATCTGTGTATAAGTGGACCCACGCAGTTCAAACCCATGTTGTTCAAGGGTCACCTGTACATGTGTTTTGTTGTACATATTTCGGTGTGGGATATACCAAGAAATGGAATACATGGGTCATAAGGTATGTGGATTTTCAGCTTTAGTAGATACTGTTTACATAGTTTTGCAAAGCAGCTGTACCAGTTCAGTTTCAGCTATGAAAGTCCTGGGGCATCCACATCCTCACCAACATTTGATACTGTTGGTCTTTTTTTACTTTTGCCATCCTAACAAATGTGTTTCAGTTTGCATTCCCTGATGACTAATGAAATTGAGCAGCTTTTCAAACGCTATTGGTCATTTGGATATCTATTAGCTTATTCAGGTCTCTTGCCCATTTTTTATTGGGTTGTCTGTCTTTCCTGGTGATTTGTAGGAGTTTCTTTATATTTTCTGGCTATGAGTCATTTGTCATTTATATGGATTGTAAATGTCTTCTCTATGGCTTTTCTTTTCACTCTTCATAGTATCTTTTGGTGAAAAGACGACTCAAATTTTAATGTAGTCCAATTTTTCAATGTTTTCTTTTTTGATTCTGTTTTTGTTTCTGTTATATGTAAATACAACTCACTTTGTATATTGATATTTCAATCCAAGAACCTTGCTGAATTTACTTATTCTGTTAGTTTTTCTATAAATTATTTTGGATTTTCTACATATGCAATGATATAGTCTTGTCAATAACGGCAGTTTTTTTCTTTCCATTTCTTAAAATTTTATTTGTTTTCTTGCTTTACTGCAAAGGCTAGGGCCTCCGATACATTAATGAATAAAAGTGGCGATAGGAAGCATCCTTCTTTTATTCTCAGCATTAGGGGAAAAGTATCAATATTTGAACATTTATATGATATTTTCTGGAAGTTTTTTTTGGTAGATACTCATTCATGCTATGGCATTTCCCATCTAGTCTTACTTTCCTAAATACATCTTTTTTCCTTTTATTATCATCAAGGGTTGAATTTTATCAAATGCTTTTTCTGAATCTATTGAGTTGATCAATGATTTTCTTCTTTATTCTGTCATGGTAAATTACACTGACTGATTTCTGAACACTGAAATAATATTGCATTTCTGGAAAAAAAAATCATGTTGGTTATGATGTACTGTCCTGTTTATACATTGCTGAATTCAGTTTGATAACATTTTATTTAGGATTAGCAACCATGTTTAGGAGAAAGAAATCACCATTTTCTTTTCTTGTCAGGTATTAAGGTTATAAAACTCTCAAAAATGAGTCAAGAAGTCATTTTTATTTTCTAGAAGAGCTTTTGTAAATACTGATGTTATTTCATCTTTAAAGGTTTTGAAGAATTCACTGGTGAAGCCAGCTGGGCCTGGAGTTTTGTTTTTTTGTTTGTTTTGATGGAAAGGTTTTTCATTATGGATTTTGTTTCTTTAATAGATATAAGGCTATTATATCAGATATTCATTTTTTATTTGGATCAGTTTTAATAAGTTGTGTTTTCCACAGAATTTGTCTATTTCACTTAGATTTAAACATTTATCATCATCAATTGGTTCTGAACAGCTTTTTACCTTATTTAGGAGCCACAGATTCTATTGTTAGGGCTTCCTTTCCATTCCTGATAATATTTGGGACTCTTCTTTTTTAAAAAAATTGTCTTATCATGGGCTTATCAATTGCATTAATCTTTTTTTTGAGTCGAAATTTCGCTCTTGTTGCCCAGGCTGGAGTGCAATTGTATGATCTTGGCTCACTGCAACCTCCACCTCCCAGGTTCAAGTGATTCTCCTGACTCAGCCTCCTGGGTAGCTAGGATTATAGGCCCTGCCACCACGCCTGGCTATTTTTATGTATTTGTAGCCAAGACGCGGTTTCTCCATGTTGGTCAGGCTGGTCTCGAACTCCTGACCTCAGGTGATCTGCTCCCCTCCACCTCCCAAAGTGCTGGGATTACAGGCATGAGCCACTGCACCTGCCCCTGTATTAGTCTTTTTTAAAGACTTTTTTTTTCTTTGTTGGTTTTTTTAATTGTATTATTGTTTTCTACTTTATTAACTCCTACTATTTATTATCTCCATTCTTATACTGTCTTAGGGTTTAATATGCTGTTCTTTTATTAAAATCTTGAGATGGAAACTTAGTTCATTGTTTCTTCATCTTCTCTTTTTTTCTAGGAAAGCATTCAAGGCTATAAATTCCTCTTAAGCATTCTTTGGCTGCATCCCTTATATTTCGATATGTTTTAGTTTTATTACCTTTTTATTGAAATATTTGCTAATTTCCATGGTGATTCCTATTTTGATTCGTGATTGTTTAGATATGTATTAGTTCATTTTACATCACCTTAATCCAACCAAGCACTGAGCTCCTTAAAAGTGGTGCAGACTTTCTGCAGACTGAGTTCTTCCTGGATCACCCCTTTGTGGGGAGTCTCAACAGAAGACCAGTGGTATTTAACCCAGCTCTTCCTCCTTGCTGGGCTCTGAATTCCTTTCTGTGCCTCAGCCCCATAAGAGTCCTGGAAACTCTGCTCAACTTCTCAGTTTCCGAGCCACTGCTGCGGAATCCACACACGCCCAGGAGAAAAGTGGCTGGCACCTCTCTGCTCACACCTTGTTTCTGGGATCTTAGTGCCTTAGTTTCTCACTGCATTGCTGGGTTTTGTTGTTGTTGTTGTTGTTTGTTTGTTTTTTTAATTCTTATTTATTTATTTATTTAGGAGCCAGAGGTCTTGCTAGGTTGCTCAGGCTGGCCTCAAAGTCTTGGGCATAAGTGACCCTCCCGCCTCAGCCTCCTGAGTAGCTGGGACTATAGGCTGCTATTAGCTAGTAGTTTTTGATGTCTTCAAATAGATTTTGAAAAGATGTTTTGTCCACATTATCCAGTGTTCCTGGCACGAAGGGCGTGTGATAAGCCAATCTACGCTTACCAGCAGGGGACATCCCCTGGAACCAGGATTTAGGCACAGATGTGCACACCTGGACCCCAGAGCCCACACCCCTGCATGGCAGGAGGAGCTGCCATGTTGGAGTACGGGCCACCGAATGCGGAGTTGAAACGGAATGTGAAGCCCTCTTGCTCTCCAGCTCTCTTCTTCATCATCTTCATTATTCTGGATCTAGTCAAGCATTGCCATTTATCTAATCTCAGTTCTAAAATGTGTTGAACACAAATTTCCTAGTTTCTTAGTAAAATTAATCTTTTAAATCACTTACTTTCTAATAATTGTTCACAGGGCATCTGGGACCCTCTTTTTCAAGTTCACCTTCTCCTGGTCTGAAATCAAAATGAAAACAAACAGAATCCAAGTGTGCTGTAGCTCCTGACTCCCCTCCGTGGGCTCGGCCAGCCCCTGCGTGGAAGCCTCCGCGTGGGTTCACCAGGCTGTTGTTCGGGCTCTCCCGAAGTGCCTGCTTTTCCGTCAATATGTATGGCATGACTGGCCACATCTCCCTTTTTTCTTTGGGTGCCAGGAAGCCTGGACGGTTGAGCCAGCTTTGCTGTCCGACCACAGCAACTATGTCAGTGTGCAGATAACTGAAAGTGCCCTTCCCTCCCTGGCTTGGCTTCTCCCTCTTACTTCTCTTCCCAAGCTCTGAATTTGCTTTATTTTTGTGTATTTTGCCATGATATTGTCTCTCTGTGTGTCTTGACATAAAACTTGAATTACTCCAGTTCTGCCAATCTGTGTCATCACGTGGCAAAATTTTTATTTGTGTTCATAATTTTTCAGTCACGGAGACATTTGAAAGACAACAAAATCGATCCTGGAGAAACAGAGATGTGGGCACTATTGTAATTTAGAGAATTTATTGTGAAATTGGACTTTTAAGAATCTTTGCCATACATATTCTGTTGCTTAAGATTTTTTGTAACAATGTATGTATCTATTGCTTTATGTGAAAGACACTTTTCAAAATTAAAATCACTAAACAGTGTTCTGTGATTAACCAGGAACAAAGGGAGATGGACAACTGCTCAATGAACGTGAAACTATGAAGATCAATGTTTTTTCAAGGTCATGGACAAATTAAAGTAGTTAAGTGTTAAAAACAGAGACCATCATGTCATTCCTCATGACTACAATAGACCAATATGTAACTCTAAGTGTATTTCCTTTTAAAAAAATTAACTAACAAAGATGTAGTTAAAGGTGCTAATCCACTACTTTTGATACTATAGTATTTACTGTCGTATTTATTTTTCTATTTTATGGGCATAGCCATCCACAGAAGGGTCAGTAAGAGAGAAATTTCACTGCTTTCCTCTTCTATCCATTATTTTTGTTGTTTCATTTCATAGCTATTACTAAAAATAATGTCACAGAGAAGCAGGGTGATAAAAGGATCCTCTCTGGGGGTCAATCCACGAAGAAAGCTGGAGAAATATCTGCTGAACAGAGTTCATGGCTTCATGTTCTATCTGAGCAAGTCTCATCCTGCTGTCGGCTCTCTTGAGGCTGAGCCAGGTCTTTGCACACCTTTCCTCTGGCTGATGCTTTTAAATTCCCTCTGTCTTCGTCTCTGCTATTGAGTTTGGTCTCCTCCGTGAGTCCCCCACGGGGCCTGGTGAGGACAGGTTCTGTGTGAGCAGCTTTCTGTTTTGAGCCTGTGATGTCTGGCCAAGGAACGCCTGTCAGCTGCCTGGGCTCCATCTCAGTCCAGAGACGTCTTGCTGTGTGGTCTTAAAGCAGGTCACTTCACCCCTCGGTATCTCTCTCTGTAAAACCCAGATAATAATACTTCCCAAATAAAGAAAGGGTTTTCTTTAAGCCCTTTGAGCTCCTCAGATGGAGCTCACCACAGAAATGCCAAATGCGGCATTGTGATCCGTGCTGCCTCCATGTGATTAGGTAATGTGAGATTGGGGTTCATTATGCTTTGTCTGGAATGAATGTGAGCCCTGCCACAAAGCACTGGGAACTCTCAGTTACATAGAAACCCCATGGTAAGCTTGGATTGGCTTACACTTAAATAAAGCACACCAGAAAAGAGCAGTAGTTTCGACGAACCCGGCCCTCAATTAACACTCATTTGATTTCTTCTGCTGAGTGCGGGCCATAAGTAAAAGATGACCCAGTGACAGGTGCAGGGGGCATAACCAACACTCTGAGGTGGCTGAGCTGGGGGAAGGGCAGCTCCTCTGCAAAATGTTTCAGGCTCCCAAGGAGGCAGGCCCAGAGTGGGCAGGTCTGGACTTACCGCTGTACAGAGAAGGGGGAAATTCAATAGCTACCATTTATTGAGTTTCTACTAGGTGCCAAGAACTCTGCAACGTATGTCATTCTTCTAAACCCTCCAGACAACGGTATTAAACCATATTAATATTCTGAAAACCAAAACAAACACCCACTACACTTGAAATATTTTTTTTTTTTTTTTTTTTTTACATAATGAAAGCCTTTATCTGTTTGGGCCCACAGTTTCAGCCAGAATTTTGACCTGGGGCCTCCTCACTGATCCTGAGGCTTTAAGACCACACAGCATGGGTCTGTGAATTGCAAATGGAAGGCTTACTTTTCCCATTCTTATCCAGGCCTCCAGAAATGGCTCTGGAGCTAGATCCAGCCTCCTTTCTTCTGAGGCCTTGGATACGTCCCACTTAGCTTGACAAACTTTTACCAGAATCCTCTGATTCCATTTCACAGTCAGTGCAAAGGTAGGATGTTGGTTGTGTCTTCCTTCAAGCTGATTATGAACCAGGGGTGGAGACTAGGAAGTAAGGAGCCCTGGAATCAGAGAAGTCAGGGGCAAGCATCTTTTTGGCTTGAGGTTCTCCAGGCACCATAAACCAAATAGTGTGCATACTAAGAAAACAGGCTGGACAACAAGAGGAGAGAGGGAGGGTCTTTAGGATTGGCTGCTTGTACCATGGCCCCCAGTGGCTCACTAGAGACAAGGGGAATCCCAGGTAAGAAGACTCCTTTGCTCCCCAGTGAGGAATCTATTGTGTCAATTGCTGGGAAACATGCTCAGTTGAACTGACCCTCTATCACCGTACGTGTGTGTGGAATCCATTGTTAGGGAAACCATGGTGAGAAGGGAAGTGAGATGCTCTGGATGGGTGCTGAGCTGAGTGCTGATGGAATGGGCCTTCCAGAAGAGATTGCATATTATCCAAGGAACTGTCGTTGCCTGGAGAGTCCTGGGCTGACTTGCTCTCTTAGGAGCTGATGTTTAGGGAATGGGAGAAGCAGCTGGTTTAAAACATCAAACAATGTGAACTTCAGAATCTGCCAAATCCTAAACGTTTCTTGCCAAGCACCATTTTTTTCTAGATTGTGAACTCATCTGTGCTTCAAAAGCAATTTTGTTTAAATGGCTTCTTCCCCTTACTCCTAATCCTTGGGAAGCTGTAATACACAGGCGGTAAAGGGGACTCCCCAAGAGATACTCACTAGGGCTGCTGTGAGCCAGACACTGGGCTGACACTGCATAGCACCGAGGGTGTGGGAGACCAGAAGTCAGGAACCTGCTTTCTCAGGGGAGGGGCTGGGTCCCTGCAAGGAAACAACGTGTGGTGTGTGTGGCTTCATGATCCACTGGCCGAGGTCTCACAGCAGATCATTTTGCAAATTTCTCCTTCCTTCCTTCCTTCCTTCCTTCCTTCCTTCCTTCCTTCCTTCCTTCCTTCCTTCCTTCCTTTCTTTCTTTCTTTCTTTCTTTCTTTCTTTCTTTCT
>NW_012103699.1:990439-1010869 GCF_000951045.1 Mandrillus leucophaeus
TCTTTCTTTCTTTCTTTCTCTTTCCTCTCTCTCTCTCTCTCTTTCTTTCCTTGCCTTTTTTTTTGATGGAGTTTTACTCTTTCACTCAGGCTTGAATGCAGTGGTGTGATCTTGGCTCACTGCCATCTCTGCGATTCTCGTGTCTCAGCCTTCTGAGTAGCTGGGACTACAGGCAGGCAACACCAAGCCTAGCTAATTTTGTATTTTTAGTAGAGATGGGGTTTCACCATGTTAGCCAGGCTGGTCTCAAACTCCTGACTTCAGGTGATCCACCACCTCGGCCTCCCAAAGTGCTGGGATTCCAGGAGTGAGCCACTGTGCCCGGCCTGCAAATTTCTGTTTCTAATTGAGCCAGCATTGTCCCCCAAAGGTTCACTGAAAATCGCTGACATGAAGTAGGTTGATGAACAGGAGAAAAGGCATACACATTTATTTAACGTATATACACAGGAGCCTTCAGAATGAAGACCCAAAGATAGACGGGAAATTGTCCACATTTACTCTTAGGTTCAAGAAAGTATGGACGGTCATGTGGAAATATGACTGGACAAAAAGGGTCTGATGGAATGCTAGACCGAGTGGGAAGCCCAGCAAGGCCTGTCTGCCTAGATTCTTCCTGGCATTCATGCAGCATTCCTTCCTTCTGGGTATGGGACAGGACCCTTTCTGGAATGGGGGTCTTATGACCTACAGTCAAACAAGATAGGTCAGATGAGTTCTTTACAGCCAGTTTTTACACAGAAAGGTGGAAGGAAAGCTAGAGTCGTATTTTAGGTTTTATGGCTGGCTTTGGGGAAAAGGGGTTCTGGTTTTTATACCTGCCTTGGGGAAGAAGGATTCTGGTTTCTATTGCTGGCCTCGGGGAGAATGAGGGGCAAGAGATAGGAGGGCAGGAGAAGATCAGAGAAAAATTTTGCCTCTGAGGCTAAGCCTTCCTTTTGGAGTATTGTTTTCTGAGTCCCAACACTTGTTATTTGGAATAACTCATTAGAATGCAGAGACTGGGACTATGTCATGTATTAACATCTCCCAGGGAGTTGTCAGCCTCCCTCAGCAAATGCTTCCTGAAAGAATGAATGAACCAGTGAGTGAGTGTTGGCCATGCAAAGTCAGTAGTTTTCTGCCAACCCCATGAGTTCCACGAGGAGTCTCCAGAGATTCCTTGCAAAGAACTTGGTATGGGGGTATGTACTTATAATATCTCCTTCTTTTTCCTTCTATTCTATCATCCTGTGTCTTGTCCAGACTCCAGGAGTTCAGTGAGAAAGGAAAAAAAAAAAAACCAGGAGAAAAAAACCATTAAAAAAATCCCACTGCAGGAAGATTCTGCTGCCTCTAGACATTAGGAAAACCACTGGCCTAATTCATTTGCTATGGTGGCTTTTTCATCCTCAGGACTGGTGCTGCCTGTGTAGTTCAGCCTGTGAAGGCACCCTTTCAAGTAGGCCAGCTGCGTGGTATTCCAGACTTACAATGTGCAGGGCAGATGCGGTGCCCCCTTGAAATACACTTAATGGTGGTCACCAAAATCCAAAGGCAAACCCCCACAAAAATCTAACTTAAAAAAAAAACAAAAACAAAAACCTTTCTAGATATCAGTCCTCATCTGGATATTTCATTAGAATCCTGTGACATCTGGGGACCAGTAATGGAAAGAAGGAAAGAAACTTCCATATGTGGAGAGCCTATTATATGCTCGCATTGTGCTAAGCCCTTTCCCATATGTTATCTAATGTAATCCCCCATAAAAACCCTGCCAGAGTGGAATTATTCTTCTCATTTTACAAATAAGAAAACAGTAGCTTGGAGATGCTAAGTTACTCGCCCAAGGTCACATAGTAAGTGGGAGCTGCTGAATTTGAATCCAGACAGTGACATTATCAAGGGGTGGTTTGGGAGGCTTTCATTGTAACTGTCATCTGTAGCAGCCCCCTTCTCCACAATTATTCCAATAAACACACAATCTAAGTCGGAAAAGCCTGTAGGAGGCAAAAATGAAGCTTCAATATGTGCTGCCCTGCCATTTCCCTTTCATTGAGATTGTTGCTGCCCCAAACCCTGTCTACACAGGCATTCTGGAGTCCATACTAAATCAAGATTTGTCTGGCTCCAAACACCACGTTCTTTCCAGCACAACCAGGACGCCTCTTCTCTTAGATTCCTACCAAGAAGACCTTGTCTTCTTGAAATCTTTACCTAGAAGAGCCAATGAATCAGTTTAGGATTTCCCTAATGGTGGCTGGCACCACAGGTTCCAAAATGTCACCAGCCAGCTCAAAGTCACAAGCCCTTTAAATGCCTCCGCACATCCCGGGGTTTACTGACACGAGGAGTCACGGTGGGTAAGCATCACTAGGTTGCAGAAGTACTGGGCTAATGGTGTGGACGAGGGTTTCAATTTACTTGGAAACATCCACGGGCCAAGGTTCAGTTCATTTTAGGTTTCGACTAAGTTTTTCCAGGTTGTAAATGTAGAGAGCAGGGGTGTTTAAAGGGACTGTCCTGATACAGGCTGTTGTTCCCTAGGGGCCACTCTAGCTTCCTCCTTGGAAGTGTGATGTGAGTCCAGGGTTCAGGCCAGCCATGGTCTTGGATTCCAGATGGGAGTTCATTTTGAGAGACCAAATGGTCATAAGTGAACATGTCATCATGGGCTAGCTGGAAAACACGAACACCAGCTCAGAGTCCAGGAATTCAGGATTGTAAATCCTCCTTCCCTCAAGGTGGTTCACATACGACTACTAGCAATTGACATTCATAGCTCTTGTAATTCACAGTATTTTCATGCCTGGGACTCTGTTTTGATCCCCGCAAGTACAGTGTTATGATACTCCTTTTATGGATGATGAATTGGAGACACCAAGAGGTTCAGAGCTTCTTCCAAAGTCATAGAGCCAATGAGTTGTGAAGACGAGGGGCTCAGTCTTCTGATTTCATGCAAAGGGTTGATGTGACATTTTCAGAGCCTAGTTCTAGCTTCATTGTGCTGGAAAGTGGTCTTTGCCTGAGGACAGCAGGGTGCTTCAGAGTCCAGCCTGATGCCTTTTGGCAGCCACACACCCTCCTGTGAAGGCACCGCAAGCTCCTTGGGACGGAGACGTGTTCCAGGTGTGGGTGTTGCCTCTAGAGAAAAGGTGGCTTCTTCTGGTGAGCCACATGCAAGGTGTCTCGCTGGCCACTGTGAAGTGGGGAAAGATGCCTGGAATAAGCCATGATCTCTGCCAGCGCTGGAATCACCAACATCCTTGAGCTTCCTTCAGTCTGATGCAGAACCTGAGGACGTGGCCATCTCTGGGTGGTGTTCCCGGAAAGCAGGAAGTCTTCAGACCTGACCGTCTTCAGATTTCAGCCATGGGCTCCCTGCCGAGCCATCTCAGGGGTATAGGGAACATGGATGCCGCCCCGGAGGCAGCTCTCAGGTATGCATCCCCCCGGTGGCCTGGGCCTCTCTGGGGCTGGTGGCTGAGGCTGGAGGGACAGGCGCTGAATGAGGCTGTGTACTAGATTTCTCCCCTTTCCACACACCGGTCTTACCCAGGCAGGTTCAGGGGGTGCTCTGAGGGACAGTGTGCTGTAGGGAACAAAAAAAACAGCATCCCCTTCTTCCTCTGAAGGTCTGCTGAAAAATCAACTCACAAAAGATTAATTGGAATCAAGGCATACAGATCAAAACATGGGGGAGAACCATGGAGTGATTACCCCACCATCTGCATCGAGGCATAGAAGCTTACATCCCATTTTATAGTTACAGAGAGAATGGGGGCTCAGAGCATGGCCCAGACCAGGCTATGGTGGAACAGCAGGTTATGGTTGCAAGATAGATTATTGAGGGGAAGAAGGGGAGTCCTGGCTAACAAAGGTGATCTTGTTATGCAGATGAAATCCCACAGATAGCAGCCCTCTAAGAGAATAGATGATAATTCTTTTTTTTTTTTTTTTAGATGGAGACTTGCATTGTCGCCCAGGTTGGAGTGCAGTAGAGCAATCTCAGCTCACTGCAACCTCCGCCTCCCAGGTTCTAGCGATTCTCCTGCCTCAACCTCCTGAGTAGCTGAGATTACAGGCATGCGCCACCATGCCCGGCTAATTTTTCTACTTTTAGTAGAAATGGGTTTCACCATGTTGGCCGAGCTGGTCTCAAACTCCTGACCTCAGATGATCTGCCCGTCTCGGCCTCCCAAAGTGCTGGGATTACAGGGTTAATCCTTTTTTAGACCTTTAAACATGTCAGACTCTCAGTTAATCTTTCCTAGATCTGGACAAGGGAGGGTCTTAGAGAAGGCCTGGTTGCATCTCTGCAGATGCAAATCTCCCCCACAAAACACAGCTCTTCAGGGAACCTTCTGTTTGCTGGCTCTCTGAACAACCATCTCAAAATACGTCAAAGACCTTTGTTTTCTACTGAAATATTTTTATTTCTTCCAGCACAATCTGGGATCTCAGGGGCTGACAGCAGATAAGTTACCTGAAGGCGCAGCACGCAGTGTTCCCTGCAGACAGAAGCTACCTGGCGCCCCAGTGATGTGGGAGCCCCTCAGTTCCTGCGCTTCTTGCTGCCCGGGCACATGTCCCTGGAGGACGGCAGGCCCTCCTGACCTCTCCCCTGTCTGCTCTTCACCCCCAGGAGCTCTGCTTCTTGAGATAAGACCACCTCTTCCCTCCAGCCAATGTGGTGCTCTTCTGATCTCAAAACCTTGCACTTCCAGGGCTCAACATACAATGAGTTCTCAAAGATTCGGTAAATAAATGTACAAATGTCTCCCATTACAGCCACCACATTCAGTGGGGTAGGTCTTATGATCATTTTTCTGAGGAAGGGTTCTGTGCTGATGCTCCCAGTCTGCAAATTGCAGAGCTGGGAATCCAAAGAAGGTGCCTGCTCTCTGCCCCACCCCACCTCCCACCCCGCCCCGGGCTGCCCCTCTCCTCCTCTGGTGTCAGCTCCAAGCATTGTTGGAGTCCCCAGGGGCCCGGATGCTTCCTTGTGTGCCCTGTCCCTGAGGTGCTCACCGTCTCAAATCAAGACACACAGCTGAGTGTGAGAGGTCAGGGAGCCCATGGGAATTCCAGGGGATGCTCTCAGCGGGTTTTGTGTGAGTAACAACTGGCTCACCTAGTCAGGCCTGGGACAAAAGAGCACCTTCTGAAGGGTGACTGGCTGTTGTGCTGGCCTTGTGCTGGAAGAGGGCCTGTGAGAGCACAGGGAACTGCCCCTGGGCATTTTCTCACAATTGTTCCGCGGGTTAGAGGCTGGATCCCAGTAACCGTGTGTGGCCACTCTGTCCTTCTTCAGAGAGAGATTCAACTTCCGGAGCCAGGGTCACCCCTAATGGCTCACTTCCCTTCCTTCCCCTGCCAGGATTTTCCCCCAGATTGTCTTGGGGTTGTCTCAGCCCTTACCACACTTCATCCTTCCCAGCAGTAGCCTCCCGGCCCTACACAGAGTGTTCCACTCTTTCCAAAGACTCAGCCCACATTTCGGGGTCTCCTGCACCCCCAAATGTGGGATTGGTAAGATGCGCGCTTCCTGACGTGGGTTTCTTCTTTCATTTGCAGTTAAAAACCATGACCACAAAAGAGACATCCACAACTCGCTGTAATAGGCACTTGCATAATAGGCTTGGGGACAGTGTTTGGGGGAACAGGATAGGGTGGCTCTGCTTTTCCAACAGTTGTGAGATTCATTTTGGTGAAGTAAGAAGGTTTTACAGGGTCCTCTAAGACAGAAGGGGTTTCCTGGGAGGGAAGTCGGCTTATCCACCTGCCTCCTCTCGTTCACCTGGTGCTAGCTGCTACTTTCCATCCTCTGCCCTCTGCTGAAGGGAGAGTTCGAACATCTTTAATTCCTTTCTTTGCTTGGCAAGATGTGCCGTATTTATTCAACTTGGCATCAAGGTTAAGCACATAGATCCTTGTCAGAAGCCAGACAGCGAGTGTTCAAATCCCAGCTGTGTCACTTACCAGCTCTGTGACCTTGGGGATGTGACTTCGCCTGCCTTGATTTCCTCATCTGTGAAATGGGGACAATAATAGTACTTACCCCATAAACGGGGATAATAGTATGTACTTCATATAATAAGGATTACATGCAAACATTTAATATACACAAAGCTCCTTTTTGTTTGTTTGTTTGTTTGTTTGTTTGTTTGTTTGTTTTTAGAGACAGGGTCTCAGTCTGTCATCCAGGCTGGAGTACAGTGGCGAGATGCTAGCTCACTGCAGCCTTGACCTCCTGGGCTCAAGCAATCTTCCTATTTCAGCCTCCTGAGTAGCTGGGACTACAGGTGAGTGCCACCATACCTGGCTATTTTTAAAACCTTTATTAATATAGATGGGTTCTCACTCTGTTCCCCAGGCTGGTCTTGAACTCCTGGCGTCAAGCACTCCTCCCACCTCAGCCTCCAAAGTACAGGGATTATAGGCATGAGCCACTGTGCCCAGCCAAACAGCACTTAAACTATACAAAAGCTCTTAAAATAGTGCCTAGCACTGTGTTTACCCTTGTCACTATCTACTTGGATTCTCTGCCTGTTGGTTTCCACTTTGCATAATTATTTGTGGACATTTGAAATCGTCAAGTTCTCGAGAGCCAGTCAGGCTGATTTACCTCCAATGTACGTGTAACATGTTTTTTTCCTTTTCTGGAACTGAGCAACATCCTCCAAGTTTGTCCACTCTCCGGGTGTCTTAACTGCCCCCGGTAGAGAGGCATTTAGCAAACAGAAACAGATTACAGAGACCCTCGCGGCCACATGCAATTTGCAGTTGCTCTCAGGAGTGGGTGTGGTCACTTGTTCCCTTTAGCCATCATAGCAGCTGCCTGGGTGAGAGGTCAGTGTGCCAAGCATTCCTGGTGGGAAATGACTTGATTTCCCATACGAGCCCCGACCTTCACTGGCCTCTCCCTCTTACTCCCATTAACCACCGTGTGTGCTGGTCACTGCTGCTGAACCCATCCACAGGCCTGCCCAGCAAAAGACAATGACTTCTGCAGGGCTGGGGAGGCTGTCCTTGTGCGAACAACCGAATCTACCTGTGTGTGTGGCCTGTGCTGGGGAAACATGGGTGACTTGAATGATGTCAGACAATCAATGCAATTGAAATATGTCAAAAAGGGCTCTGTCAATGCACCCTGCTCGTATTTACCTATACAATGTGAGGCCAGCTTATGAACCGGAAGTATTTCATTCAACTGAAGTCATTTGAAAAGGAATATCTTTGGCACATCCTTGCTGCCCCTTCCCCCATTGCAGTGTCCCTGGCTGTGTGGCTGGCAGCTTGACTCTCGGTGAGTTGCAGCTGCACCTGTGCCCACTTTCTTACCATAGGAGTAGGTGCTTCTCCTTTGGGCACCTCTGGCTTTGCACTGTAAGAGTGAAATACAGTGTGGTCCTGCAAGCTGCTTCTCCAGTAACATGAAAAGCATAAGAGAGAGGCTCTGGGAAGGGGCAGATACTGCAGGTGCAGTGATGCCATCTGTCAAGGACGATGCCCTGTGCCTGGGGAAGTACATGCTGTAACTGGAGCTCCACCTTGGTACCCCACTGCTGGACCCTCCAGAGAGAGCTCTGACAGGTATAAAGTTTCATATGCTCAATTCCTTTCCCGCTGGACTTGTGAGAATTGTATGAGGAAGGCCACTTTGAGGATAATATTCACGCTAGCAATAATGGCATGAAAAGCAACAGTAATAGTAGCAACCATTGTCAAGGTACCAGTTTTCATGCTTAATAGCACAATCATCTCATCTCAGCAACCCCGGAACCAAGCAAGCTCAGTGCTGTTCATCTTCATTTTGCAGTTGAGGTAATAGAGGCTCAGTTAACTAAAGTAACTTGTCAGGGGTACAAAGTAAGTATAAGTGGCTGAGCTGTGATTCAGATCCAGGCCCATCTGATGCCATAGCTCATTCCTTTCTCCATGACATCAGGAGGTCTCCTCCTCCCTTGTGTTGCTCAGAGTTCTGATAAGAATCAGATTTCTAGGTGAATCACAAGAAGGTGACCATTCTGGTTAGATAACAGGGGAACGGGCCCCATCATGGCAACAGACTCCTACGACTCATGCATCACAAGAAAGGGCTCCCTACGGCTTTGACAGTAGGGTGCTTCTCTGTTCACCTCCTTGCTCTCCTCCCATGAGAAGGACTGTTCTCATCCTCAGAGCTATTATTTTTCAAACATCAGTTTTAATTTGGGGTACCCGCTCTCTTTGGGAGATTGCAAAAATTAAATCGTTTTTAAGCAACCCAACAACACTTCTGGGGTTTGTAATAAACTTGTGAAATTTGCGGAACTTGGTGGTTGAGGTTCTCTCCGTCCTACTTCCCTGGGGCCCCCAGGAGCTTTCGAGTTGGTTCTTCATGCCCTCTTGTTTGGAGCTGCTTTTGCCAACTGGGCCCAGCCACTGCATCTTGGACCAAGGAGGTGATGAGCCCTGAAACAGTCCAGGGTCTCTAGGAGAGCAACCCCCAAACCATGTTTCTGGCCCTGCCTTCCCTCTGTTATTCTGGGAAAAAAACCGACCCTACATGGGTGGGAGGTCCCATCTGCAGAGACCAGCCTTGTTTGTTTCCATAGGATTTGGCTACTGAGGGGCACAAAAATACATAGCCAACTTCCCCTTGGAGAATTCACTGTCTCCCCCTCCAGCAGATGACTCCAGGGTCCCTGGAAGCATAGGAACACACTCCAGTGGATGACACTGTTTCCTCTTGTCTGCAAAAGAAGATCCTCTCCACTCACAGAAAACAGCAGCAAGACGGTTTCCAGGCACCAGCTGTCATTGGGCTTGTACCGTCACAGTCCAAGCTGAGCACCCAAGGCACGGTGTGTTTCTGGCTCCCCTTAGCTGGAAGCTCAACTTCATGTGGCCACGTCTTAGATGGTGTCAAGGCCTATAGGGTAAACAGAACTCTCTGAGTCACCTTTCCCTGCTGTTCAGGACCTTTGATATAACAGAGACGGCCATTGGCTCCATAGGGGGATGATGGGGAAGAAGGGCCCAGGAAGGCACTTTGCCTTTGTGTCTTGTCCTTGGTATTTGGTGGGCAGCACCCCTGTATTTTTCTAATCCTGTTAGCTAAGAATCTGGAACCTGGGCCAGAGGCCTGGGTTCTAACCCTATCTCCAACCTTTCTCTACCATGGATACGCCCTGTACTTTCCCTCGTCTGTACAGTGGAGCTAATAATCGTACCTACCTCGTGGAACTATCATGAGTCTTAAATGAGTGTTAACACACATGAAGTGAAGCGCTTACACCTGGCAGATAGTAAATGTGTATTATCAATTTACACTATTATTTGACTCTATTTCTACTATACAGAGCAACTATTGCCTGGTCATACGTCCTAACAAATAAACTGTGGTGACAGACAAGTAACTGTCTCAGTGCTTGGTGAGACTCAGAGACAAAGGATACCACTGACCATCAACAGAATAATGCCCCCTAAAGATGTGTAGACCCTAATCCCTGGAACCTGGGAATGTGTTCGGTTACATGGCAAAGGGCAAAGGAAGGATGCAGGCGGCCTGGTCTCTTGTGCAGCTGCTTTCTAAAACGCCAGGACTTTCTTCCACCAACACATTCTCTAGGTTTGATTAGAGTTAGGAGGCTGCTAGCATCTGCAACAATAGAAAGAGCGTATATTATTTGGGATGCTTGTGTGGCTCATACAGCTCCCAACCCGTTCGGGAGTCTTAACACAACGTGCTAAAAGATGCTGAAGGCTGGGTTTCCATTTCCCAGACAATTCCATTCTCTTTAAGAAAACTGCCAATAATGATAAAAAACATTCCAGCCAAGTGGAGTCTTGCCTGAATGAATCCCAGGCCCTGCCGCCTTGCCCGCTGGTTCTATCAGCCGCCAGTGATCTGGAAAGGCTTCCCCAACATCAGGGAAGCCGGATCCTCCCCTACGCAGTGATGGGTTCTAGGCCATTTCTGCTGCCTTGGTCTGGGGGTTTACCATCCTCAGAAGCTCCCAGTGCCTGGAGATGTCTCACATCCTGGCCGAGCCTGCTCCCTTTACCAAACAAGGTCAGGATTTATAACTGCTTTTGTGGTGACATCTGGCTCATTTTCCTCAAGTCCCCCTGCCACTCTTTACATATATATATATATATATGTGTATATATATATCTTTCATCTAAAGTCATTTCATGTCAGTTCAATTCCTTCTCTCTCTCTCTCTCTTTTTTTTCTAGTTGTTTGTTGAGCCTTTGGAGATGGAGAACGAGGAGTAAGAGGACTCATTACCCACAGCCAGTGACTTGGGTTAGAAGTGAAAGCACTTCTGCTGGGCCCTGACTTATTTATTTATTTTTGGCCACAGAACCACAAGGCTCGGTCCCCAGCGAGCCGCCCGAGGACATCTTGTGGCACCATCTGTTTGCCCCCACCCGCCCCCACCAACCGCCAGGCTCCGATTGTTGTTGTTGGTGGTGTTTTCTTCTTTTTTTTTTTTCTTTTTTTAAGTTTTTGTTGACTTTATACATTCTGTAGCTCTGTGTTTTTTAGACTCGGCTTGCTCATGTAAACGCAAAACCAGGACAAGCAGAATAAACAAAGAGAGGCTGGCAGAAGGCTGGGTGTGTCGCCTCAGGGCTGCAGATGTTCTGGGGCCACACTTAGGAAGGCCCCCGTGTGCATGCAGGGCGCTGGCCGGAGTGCCTTAGGATGCGTCTAAAAACTTCTCATTGCCTCGGGGATTAAAATAGCCACACTTCCTGCTCCTCGGAGAGGGTATGCACAGAATGTGGGTGACTCACCGTCGGTGGTTTTCGATGTGTCTGTCATAAGGAGGTATCATCAAAAGCCCGGCCTGTTTCAGATGTTATTTTTTCCACCCTCAGCCATGCAGTGCTGGGAGAGCAGAAGGCCTAAAACCAGTGTTTGTTTTGAGCGGGGAGAGTGAAGGCCGAATCAATTGTGCCGCAGCAAGTAAAAACTGAACGCGCGAGGGGGAAAAAAAAAAACTGCAAACAGTGTGAAGACCGAGTTTCAAAGTTCTTGTTTTCAAAAAGTTTAATTATATTTCAACTAAAGCCAAACTGTCAAAACACGGGAGAGTGATCTGCCTGCTTTGAAAATGCATTAGCCTTCTTATGTAAAAGCCAATAATTGATATCCAAGACGAAACCAGAGCTGTGGGGGTTGGGGGAAGAAGGAAGACAGCCTCTTAGAACTGCTCAAACGACACTTCCCTATCAACCACGTGCAAAGCTTTAGATCTAAGTTTGTGAAGTGGGAAATTGGAGAGGAGAACAAAGGCAAGGCTAAAATGCTCCACGAATGGAGAGGGTTTACAATATCAGGCCTGGTTTACGAGACGTGTGGGCCCAGGGGCACTGTGAATTAGAATTTACATAAGCGAGAACCTGGAAGAGATCCTCAAAATTCTCAACAGCTTTGTAAATAACAGCAGGCTGTGCCTTCTTCCTCCTGAGAAATGCCAGGGTGTGTCTGGGCTGCCCCCAGGGCCAGGCTAATGCCTGGGCCCTCTCCTTGCTTCCTGCCCAGCTGGTTTTCAGGTTGTCTGATTGTCTTTTTTTTTTTTTCCCAGACTTCACTCAGCCACTTCCTCCAAAAATGGACCCTCGGTGGCTAAGTTTTCGCCCTCTTCATCTCAGTTCCCATTCCTGCCTCTCCTTCAGTGATCTCCTAGAACTTTCTAGTTTCTAGCACAGAGATTCTTAATCGTGATCTTTTGATGGGCTGAGAAGTGTGTGTATTCTTAAACCACTCTCAGATTAAATTAAGCTTGCACTAAATAAAAAATACTGATGGAAGCCATATAACACGTTTTTGGGATAGAGCCAGAGCAGGCATCAAACAGATCATGAGAGTTTGAATAAAGTATCAAAGGGCTGGGAATGACTGGCCTACTGCCTGGGTCCCCAAAGGCAGCCACCATTTCCTTCTTGGGCCAAGCCACTAGCTTCTGGGAGTACCAGGTTCCTCCAGCGTCTCTGTCGTTTCCCCTTGATTGCTGATCTTCGAAAACAAGCCCAGGTACCTATAACGTGAATGCTATCAGGCTTTAGAACCCTTTCTTCGTCTACCCTGCTGACATGAGACAGCCATCTTTCTCCCAGTGTGGCTGATCCCCACAAATATGATACATATCCTGTAGCCCAGTGTCGGGTAGAATGGACTTTCTGGTCTACGGTCTAGGACTGTCTGTTGACCCTGGAAGAGAGTTGCCAGATAAAATACCGGATGCCTAGTGAAATGTGAATTTCAGATAAACAACACATCCTTTTTTTAGTGCAAATATACCTTAAATGTTATAATAAAAAGAATGTCCCATGCAATATTTAGCACATACTTACACTAAACAATAATATGTTGTTTATCTGAAGTTTGCATCTCACTGTGCGTGCTGCATTTTTCTTTGCTAAATCCGACAGCCCTTCTGGAACCTCTTGCATTCCGAATGAATGTGGCCTCCACAAGCCATGCATGAGAGTGAGTTCTAAAGGGAATGGGAGCCAGACTGGGGCTGTGTTCTCTTTGTAAGGTTCTCATTGGTGCAACCCATCACGCCAGTCATTCTCATTCCTGCTCCATGCCTGGGGTGCTCCATTCACACCTCTGTCAGCGTGCTGGTGATCACCGTCATGGCTCTAGATCTAAGAGAGCCACGACAGTAGTTCTCAGCTTTTCGGGCTGAGGCTATGTTTGCTCATCTGGGGGCCTGGCACACAGTAGGTACTCAATATATACATAAGCAGAGCTGGTGGCATAGGAAGCAGAAAGCTGGCACCAGGCTTCCTCAGGCCATGTCCAGACAGCAGAGCCCCCCCTTTGACGACCTCCAAATGTCTGGGAAGCCAGCGGAAGCCACCGCACAGCTCACACACATAATGATAGCTTTCTCCTTTCTTATCCCAGACAGTTTGGATGCTGAAAAAATTGCTTGGGGGAATCAGCAGAGGGTGAGGGAAGCTCAGAAACCAGCCGCGAAGGAAAACAGGAAAGAAGCGGCTCTAATTAAAAGCAGCCAGCTCCCAGCTCCCTCTGCAGGGCTGGGGGTCCTGCTGAGAAGGGGAGGCTGTCCCCCCCGCCCGCTGGAGCAGGGGGCAGGCGGCTTGCACAGACCCTGCAGACGAGCCCGGGGGCTCTACAAAGAGGAGGGTCAGGGTTTGGTCAAGCCCTCTCCACAAGACGCCCTTGCCCTCACACCTCTCCTAAGTTCCTTCCTCCCCCACCCAGGCTCGGTGCTCGGGTCCACAGCGTGCATCATCTGAGGGGCTCTGCAGAGCCACCTTCCGTTTCTTTCATCGCAGAGAGAAGAGCCTCCTTTCAAGTTATCTAACACTTGCTCTCAGCACACAACATTTATTGTTAAGCGCTGTTGTTGGCCCCTGCATTTCCAAGATATTTATGCAACAATATATACATTAGGACACAGCCACTCTGTGAAATAAGTCAGTACTACCCCATTCATTTTATAAATCCAAGAGAAGGCCCAGAGACGGTGAACAACTGGGCCATGGTCACACAGCAAGCCACGCATTTGTATAAGACATGCGTGGTAGGCGCAATTGAGGCACTGGAGAGACAAGATGAAAAAAGACACTGTTCCTGGTAAAATGGTAAGGAATTCAGACACATCTTGAGCCAACAGGTGTACAGTGGGGAAAGAAAAGAGACGCTGCATGAGAGAATGAATCACACGCGGAGGAGGAAGGGAGTAATTTTGCTAGGGAGCAGGGGTGTCAGGGAGCATGGATAGGACATAGTGGTGAGGCTCCAGGTCAAGCAGCCTGTCGATGCTCAGGTTAGGCCTCCGAGTAATGGCAAAGAGACATCAGACAGATGGTGCTGGTCAGAAGGGCCAGCTGGCCTGGGGGGCATGTGGTAGGGAGAGGGGAGCAAGGGTTACTGCCCAGAACACCTGAGTGCAGGGTTGCCTCTGGCATTCACAACATTTGGACAAGGGATCTCAAACTCTCTGGGCCCACGCCTGAGTTTCTCAGCTGAAGCTGACTGGGACTGGATTTGATCCTGTAAGAACACTGTTAGCGCTAACATTCCAGGATTCACTGTGAAGCCATGCGAGCTCCAACCATGGTCCATTGCATGGATCCAAACGTAGGCCACTTCAGGCTCAGCACGGTCCATGGAGATGAGCAGTCAATGACTTACTGATATTTACTGTGCACCTCTTATGTAGCTGGCACTGTGCTGAGCCTAGGGCTTCAGTAGAGCAGAAGCAGACACTGTTTGGGTGCCCTGGCAGGGACTGGAGAAAACTAGCTGCAGACAATATTCATCTCTGCACCAAGTTCTTCATGGTCTCTGCACTCTTGCTCACCATCGCTTCTGCACCATGGGTGAGCACAAAGCGATTTCTGGGTAATTTCAGGCACACAGCTTCAGCAGGTTCGCACTTTGATCTCAGCAAAGTTGCATTCTGCTGCTGTGGCACGCTCAGCTCCTCCTCAGGGCGTGGGAGTCGCTGTTTAAGTAGATCAGAGTAAGCGGTACCCTGCTGAAGAGGTTTTTCCAAAGCCTGTGGTCAGTCACTGAGGGGCAACGTCAGGAGGGGCAGGTTCACCCCCCAACAGACTCACGCACCAGCCAGCCAGCTCACAGCCGATGGGTGGGTGAGGTCTCTCTCCCTTGAAAATGTCTGTAGCACCCAGAAGAGGCCCTGTTTAAGGTGAGTGCTCAGAAAACTCTGTGGTGATCAAGAAGGAGTAGTTGAAATAAGCATTCCTATGCTGATATTTGATGGAAATGACTCAAAGGAGTATTCAGACCTTTGGGGAAAAGGTATTCTTTAGACCTTGGGATGTGGGGCAGAACCAGGGAGAGGCAGAAGAGCCCAATGGCAATGGCATGGGGCTGGGAATTTCCCTGCTTTGTTTGCTGTATTAGAAGGCAAGATCACAACTAAGTTCCTCATGATCAGAAGAGCTGGCCCGGGGATCAGGTATCCCAGTTAACTGGGGCAGAGTCCCATTCCCCACTGTTGCCCTTGCCTAATTATGAATTGTTCCCCTTTCATTCTCGGAAGTGCCATTGTTTGAATAGTGTATTATATGGTCACACTTGAAAAAGATAAACCAGATGACTACTTTGAAATCTCAAATAACTAGGATAGAGGAGACAAGCGTCAGAAAGAATGATGCCCACCCAGGTCCTATGACGTGGCCTAGAGCTGGCCACTTCAGTGTAGCAGTCTCTTTCCCAGAAGCTCAAAGTGCTTCTCAGTTAGGACTATTTTCATCAGTTGTTACCCCTTCCCAATGTCAGGTTGACACTAAAGTTCTGGCCCTTAGAACAAAGATTTTTCAAACCCCAAGTTGCTGTGCACACTTTGGAAGTCCTTTTCTTCCTGCAAAGTATCTGTCCCTGCCTTTCCAGCAAGCCTTCATCCATTTCTTTCCATATCTCATGATCTGAGTGCTCTGAAGAGTACATTTTTGGGGGGAGAGCTGCACAGAGCTATCTCAGAATTACTGCATCTGAAGGCAGGTCAGGGAGTCCTTGGGATATGGTAGAGAGGACCCGGACCTGGGAGTCGTGGAAGTCTTGACTCCAATCCTGCCACTCTGGCCGCATGACTGAAGGCCTGGATTTCTCATAAGTAAAATGCACATATGGTTGATGAGAGAAGTAAACCAAGAAACGAAGTAGGGTGACCAACTATGCCAGTTGTCCAAGACTATCCTAGTTGTAGCTCTGAAAGTCCCAGGAAATCCCTCTGACCAGGCACACTGGGATGGCTCGTCATCTTGAATGCTGCCTGAGATTTACTAACTACTGAGTAAATTTTAGCTCTCTCCCCTCTTCCTGAAAAAAAAAAAAATTGCATTATTAATGGTGAAATTTAAGAGATAGTGATAGATTAGTTAGTGGTAGAGCTATTTGTGGGTGCAAGGTTTTCCTAAAGCACTTAAAGTAGGGTGCACTCCCTACTCTACTGGCCAAGTTGGCTGTGACTCCACTGGTGAAGAGAACTGGCCACAGACTCTGGGAATCTCAAAGCACTGAATCCACCTATGTGTCTCTGGTGTGGATCTTATCATTTCACCCTTTCCTTGTGTCCATAGAACTGAACTGGCCTGGAGACTGAGATGTGCTGATGCATCTCACGATGGGAAGCACGTTCTTCCTAGAGAGCAGGGAGTTCCATGCCGGGCATTACTCCATGCCCTGGGGATGCAACAGCCATCAGAACCCTCTCCCTTCCATCTCGGAGCTTATAGTCTAGGGGGAAAATAAACAACCAGCCAGTAAATAATCAGGTACTGTAAGGGCAGGAGTGCTAGGTAGCTGAAGAGCTGGAAACTGAATTAGGAGACTGCTGGTGATGAGAGTTGCTATTCTAGTCTAGATAGGATCATCCGGGAGCACTCTCTGAGGGGGAAGCATTTCGAATAAGCCATGTGATGATCTGTGGGAAGCAATTTCTAGCAGAGAGAACACCCAGGGTCAGGGCCCCAAAGCAGGACCTAATCAATGTGTTTGCGGAAAAGGCAGGAGTGGGCATGCATACAGGATGTGAGACCAAGTGAAGGGCCACTCATACAGCCCACGATGTCTTAGTCCCTCTGTGCTGCTGTAATAAAATACCTGAGACCGGGCAATTTATAAATAATAGAAATTAGGCCAGGCACGGTGGCTCATGCCTGTAATCACAACACTTTGGGAGGCCGAAATGCGTGGATCACTTGAGGTCAGGAGTTCAAGACCTGCCTGGCCAACACGGTGAAACCCCCGTCTCTATTAAAAATACAAAAATGAGCCAGGCCGTGGTGGCACATGCCTGCAATCCCAGCTACTTGGGAGGCTGAGGAGGAGAATCACCTGAGCTCAAGAGGTCGAGGCTGCAGTGAGTTGAGATTGCATCACTTCTCTCTAGCCTGGGCAACCGGAGTGAGACCCTATCTCAAAAACAAAAACAAAAACAAAAACAAAAAAGAAGAAGAAAAGAAAGTATTTGTCATAGTTCTGAAAGCTGAAAAATCTATGATCACGGTGCCAGTAGGTTTGGTGTTGGGTGAGTGCTGCTCTCTGGGTCCAAGTTGCTGCCGCTTGCTGCTCCTCACAGGGTGAAAGGCAGAGAGTCAAAAGGGCCTCGCTAGTTCCCTCCAGCCATGAATAAGGCACTAATCCCATCCATGAAGACAGAGTGCTCAGGGCCTAATCACTTCCCAAAGGTCCCACCTGTTAATATCATTGCATCGAAGATTCAGTTTCAACATGAATTTTGGAGGGAACACAAACATTCAGATCACAGCACATGGTAACACCTTTGGGTCTTTTTTTTTCTTTCCAATTATGATGAGAAGATTGGAAGTTTTAATCAAAGGAGGGAAGAGGATCTGGTTGATGTGTTAAATGGCTCATGCTAACAGCTGCATGAAGACTAGCTGGTAAAAGGGCAAAGATAAACTATGTGGGGAGGCTACTGCAATAGTGAGGGTGAGAAGTCAAGGTGGGCTGGGTCCAGTGGCAGCAGCAGGGTGGTGAGAAGTGATCTGGTTCTGGATATATTTTGCACATTGATCTGATAAGATTTGTTGATGGGTTGGAGATGCAGAGTGAGAGGGAGTTCCTGATGCTGCCAAGGGCCCTGGCCCCAGCTGTGTGGTGATTCCACTTATGCAGGTGGGAGAAGCTGGGGAAGAATAAGCTTAGGACCATCAAGACTTTGGGCTTGGATAGTTCCTCTATGAGATGCTAATTAAACACCTGAGTCAAGCTGTGAAGTAGCAGTTGTACGTATTGTATAACAGGTGTGATGTTAAAAATATTCAACAGTACCTCAGAAACAAAACACAAGATTATTGTATGATCTGGCAATTCCACTTCTGGATGTATATCCAATGAGAATTGAAGGCAGGGACTCAAACAGATATTTGTACACTCGTATCCGGATCAGTATTAGTTACAACAGCCCAGCGTTCATCAGTGGAAGATTGGATAAACAAAAGGTGGTCTATCCATACGACGGAAGAGTATTCAGCCTTGAAAGGGAGGGAAATTTTGACACATTCTACAGCAGAGATAAACCTTGAAGACATTATGCCAAGTGAAATCAGCCAGTTAAAAAGGACAAATACTGCAAATGAAATACGTAGAGTAGGGTCAGGTGCGGTGGCTCACATCAGTAATCCCAGCACTTTGGGAGGCCGAGGTGGGCGGATCACGAGATCAGGAGATGGAGACCATCCTGGCTAACATGGTGAAACCTCGTCTTACTAAAAATACAAAAAATTAGCCAGGCATGGTAGCAGGCGCCTGTAGTCTCAGCTACTCGGGAGGCTAAGGCAGAAGAATGGCATGAACCTGGGAGGTGGAGCTTGCAGTGAGCGGAGATTGTGCCACTGCACTCCAGCCTGGGTGACAGAGCAAGACTCTGTCTCAAAAAAAAAAAAAAAAAAAGAAAGAAAGAAGGAAAGAAATAGAGGAGTCAAACTCATAGAGACAGAAAGTAGAATGGTGGTTGCCAGGAGCTGGGGAGAAAGAAAAGAGGAGTTGGTGTTTAATGGGTATAGAGTTTCAGTTTGGGAAGATGAAAATAATCTGGAGATGGATGGTGGTGGTGGCAAAATAATGTGAATGAACTTAGTGCCACTGAACTGCATAGTTAAAAATGGCTTAAATGGTCAATTTCATGCTATGTGTATTTTATCACAATAAAAGCAATTCAACAATCACTGTGGCAGGGGTACTGACCAGTCAGAGTGGGTACTGGCCATAAAGAACATAAAGGTCTAACTATAGCAGGGAGCTCCGTCAAATGCCAGCACTGGGCAGCAAGTGCATAGTTCAAAGCAGAGGCCTGGGCCCCCATGCAAAGCTGAAGTTAAAACTAGGGCACTGGTAAGATCACCCAGGGAGAGAGCGTAGGTGGTGGGGGGCAAGAAGGTAAAGAAGATTCTCCAGCTTCTCCATGACCAACGCGCCAGAACACGAAGCTGTAAAATGAAGCCTTATGCTGGAGGCAAATCTGAGATGCACGCAGCCTCCAACTGAGCACATTCATGCTGAGATGCATCAATTTCTGCAGTGCTGGGCTTCTCCTGCAGCCTAAACATACAGACATTCTTCCTTCCACTGTGGCCATCAGTGTCCTCTTTAATGTGTCCGTCTTCTTTGCCTTCTGCGTACACTTAGTTGCCTAATTGACCTTCCCTCCAGTTGGTCCCTCCAACCGGTTCCCAAGGCTACAGTCCTGTGGAGGCTCTCTTTCTTCCTGCCTGAACTAAGCCACCACCTCCTCTTGCATCCTGCTCTAAGATGACGGGCAGAAACCACATCCAGGGATGTCAGGTGCATCCTGGTCAGTGTGACTGAGAGTCACTACCCTGGTAGGACAGTGAGGGGTGTGGAGCGTAGTTCCAGAGACTGTGACCCCACAGGTGAAGCTAGGCTGAGGACACATCAGAGCAGCCAGGTTTCAGAGAAAAGGGCTATGCCAAGTCCAAGGGTGAGTGGGGTCAGGGGAGGAAGAGGAGCAGGACACTGACTCAAGGCTCGCGCATGAGTCTTTGTGTATTTCTGTCAATCATTGTGTTGCTCCTTTCCCAAAGAATCCTGATTTGCAGCACATCAGCTGCTGGTCTCTCTGCCTCCCATCTGTCCATCCCAAATTTCTTTTTCTAAAGCAGGGTTTGGAGAGGGGTAGTCCTTGCCTTAGGCCATGGGCATGCAAATCTTCAAAGCTTCTTGCTGTACAGTTGAGATGTGTATAAGAGACAGGGGGTAGTCCTTGCCTTAGGCCATGGGCATGCAAATCTTCAAAGCTTCTTGCTGTACAGTTGACATTAACAATCTTACCCTGATTTGCAACCCTCTGTGGTCTGCAGTTGCCCAGTATTTCAGATCTACATTCACTGCGTGGTTCTCACCTATGACTGCTCTCCCTGCTCGCTGAACAGTCCTGAGCTCTCTGGCCTCTGCACCTTTGTGTAAGCTTTTCCTTGCAGCTGGAAGACTTTGCTTCCCTTATTCTTTTTGACCACTAGTTGCCAAATCCTGTGCACAGAGGTGAACTTACTATAAGGCTAATGAGTTTTAAGCTTCAGGCTCCTTCCATTCCAGGTTCATCCCTTACATGGGCCTGGAAGTACCCTAGCAGTCAGTTCCCAAGACCACGTGTTTTGCAAAAATAACATGAATAGATTAAGACTTTCGGCTGGGCGCAGTGGCTTATGCCTGTAATCCCAGCACTTTGGGAGGCCGAGCAGGTGGATTTCTTGAGGCCGGGAGTTCGACCAGTCTGGTCAACATGGTAAAACCCCATCTCTACTAAAAATACAAAAATTGGCCAGGTGTGATAGTGCACACCTGTGATCCCAGCTACTCGGGAGGCTGAGGCAGGAGAATCACTTGAACCTGGGAGGCAGAGTTTGCAGTGAGCCGAGATGATGCTGCTGCACTCCAGCCTGGGTGACACAGCAAGACTC
>NW_012103699.1:1011754-1032134 GCF_000951045.1 Mandrillus leucophaeus
ATACATATGTAACAAACCTGCACGTTGTGCACATGTACCCTAGAACTTAAAGTCTAGTAAAAATAATTGGCCTATTCTTTTATAATTGTTGGTGTTAAAATGACCAAATAAATTAGTTCACTTCAGTAACCTAAAAAAAAAAAAAAAAAAAAAGAAATGAAAGAATGTGCCCGAGAATGCAGACAATACAATTGCGAATGCACGGAACAGACTTTGGGAGGTGAGGAGGTGATCGGGCGGCCCAAGGTCGATTGAGACACTGGTGGCTGTGGAACCCTTAGGGGGGTTGTTTCTGTGTGGTTGTGAGTGTACATGCCTTTATGCTGGAACATGCCAGCCTAACATTTAGTGTGTGTGTGTTCACGCTATACTACATACATATAGAGTATTCTATACTATATAGACATAGTTATGATTATCTAGTTGCATAACATACAAAACAGTTATGAATTATAGTCCACGACAATGAAGTCAAAGGAAGCCCAGTGGTTTGTTCGTCACAGAAAGAGTAGAATTTGGGATTTTCATTTTAATCCATTGACAAGCAGGGTTTCCATGTCCTGTGTGCACGGTTCCAGGAACAGTTTGCTCTTACCTGGGTATCAGGAAGGGGCTCCTAGCCAGGGCAATCAGAGAGTCATTGTCACTGACTGCCCCAGCTGACAGTCCTTCTCCTGCCCCAGTAACATCTGGCAAACCATGAGACGGGGGAACAGGAATGGGTTTGCTCAGAACTCTGTGAACGAGGCCATGGGACCTGGGGCACACCCAAAGGAGCAAGAAGCAAGCAGACCCCAAATACATATTGATCCAAAGGCCGATTTTCTGACACAGCCACACACATCTCATCACACATACTGGGAAACAGTGTCACGTCTGAGCTCCAGAACTCCAAACCTCTCATAGTAGTCAGGAGAACACTGGGATGAGTTTAGCTTTTGAGAACCATAAATGTGCCCAAGTGTTGGTTTGGCTAGCAGACTGGAAAATTCTTAGGGTTCAAATTCAAATAAGAATAATATAGCATTGCTAGTCATAACTACAGTATTTACTTAAATTATGCTCTCAGATCTCTATGAAGACAATCCAAAACATAATTAATACTTTTTTTTTTTTACTACAGAGGGTAAGTTTTGATTGTATACACACACACACCCGCCCCCAACGCGCACACACTATAATACCTATACATATATTTGCCATGCAGAAGTAATGGAAAAGTGAAGGGTATTTTCGAGTTGGCAGCAAATGCCCAGAGTGGGTGAAACTGACATCCATGCTCTGGGCACGGGGAGCCTCTGAGCAACCCGCACTGCTCTGCCCTGGCCTGAGCGTGTGAGCAACCCGCGCTGGGGTGTCCTGGCCTGAGTGTGTGCTCAGAGGCCTGCTCCGCCTCTCCATGACCTAGTAAAGCACGGTGGCCTCCTCCCTCCCTGCCCAAAGCATTAGAATGTCAAGCTCCAGTCCCTGAATGCCATTCTCTCCCTTCCCCTCAATCCCCCCAGCTCCCCCCACCCACGTTCTGTCTGTTTTAAAGAACGGGCACCCAGCATTCCCCCTTGCTTCTCATTGGGAAGGAAGGCAGGTGTACGGGAGAGATCTGGGTGGTTGTGGAACAGGAATGGAACCTCAAGAGAGTAATGAGGCAGGAAGGGAAAGGGCGTGTTGAGGTGCAAGAGCTGGGACTTCATAATCTCTGCGAGTCCTGGAAAGCAGAGGGGTTTGCTTGGAGGGCGATTGCCTTTCATGGGCTTCTTGGGGGTGGCGGCCTTTTGATCTGCAATGCTGCTCCGTCCAGCCCTGGGCACAGAGTTAGCCCTTTCTCCAATGCATGGGGCTTCTGCACTGGATCAGCACAGAACCTCGGAAGGAGAGTGAGGACTCTAATACTGCAATGCCCTGGAAAACCACCAGGAATCTTGGTGTCCTGTAGCCGTCTCTCTCCAGGGCCTGGGATTCCTTATCTGCATCTGGATATCCTTCATCTCTCAGCCGTTGCCCTGTCCTTGGTGAACTGCTTGTTAGGATCAAAAGTGGCCCGCGCCTTCCTCTGGGACAGCGCAGAGCACCGGGGCCAGAGGCTCAAAGCACCTCCAAGCTGAGATCAGAGACTTCGGATATCGCTGATCCAGAGGCTTCCAAACTTTTCCTGGTGATTGAATTCTTACCACGAAATCCAGTGAGGAGCTCCAAGGCCTCAAGCAGATGGAAGAGGAACGGCTCTTCTTGAAGGCAAGGCAGGGCTCTCAGATGGCAGGACTCATCCCACTGCCTGCCACAGCCTCTCCAGGGTGACTGTGGAGCCCCAGCGCTCTGTGGAATATGGTTCACAGAACACCTGCATCTGCTGTTGGGATGCCCCCAAACTGTAATAGCAGCACGCTGAGTCTTTCATCAGAAAGAATCATCTTATCATCTGGAGGCTGGTCAGGAAAATAAACTCAAAAGCCAGCGCCCCTCCCTTCAGAACTCTGCTCCTGAGGTCACCTTTCAGTCTGCATAAGTCCTTCCAATTTGGGCGCCCCAGAGCTTCTCAGCGGATCCATCCCCTCTTCCATTCTCTCCCAAGGTTTCAGCTGCATTCTGCTCTGCGTGGTCTTCCTCTCCTCTTCATACAAACTAGACCTTCACCCCCTGCCCGCTACAGCGCTGCAAACGCCACTGAGATACATTTGTTTTGGTCCCAATGTCTTTTGGGGGCTCCAAAAAGCCCAGAAAGAGTCATGCCTTCAGCCATGGCCCATTGGATGCCTTTTCCTGGAGTCAGCCCCATGGGTCAGTGATCCAAGCCTCCCCAGCCTCCCTTGAAGCCTTCAAGTCTGTGTAGAGGCGCCTTCTGTTCTCTGGGCATTCCCCACTTTGTTGCAGAGGAATTATTTTCTACTCAGCGGCTTTCAGGTAGAGAGAGAAAGTGCACGCGGTATGAAGGATGTGAAGATGGGGGGCTTGACGTCGTAGGTCATGTTTTGTGGTTAATTCCCCCACATAACAAAACAGTGAGCAAATGTTTATAAACAGGAACTCTATGTTTCAGTGATGAAAGCCTCTAGCCTTGCCACACTGATTGCTGGTGCGTGCACACACACACACACACACTCACACACCCTGTTTTTCTTACACACACACAGCTGCATGGAGCAGAGAGTGGAAAGGGCGTCCAGAATGGTGGATCAGGCTTATTATTATTATTTTTTTATCTCCACCAAACTCTCTCTCTCCTTAAGCCCCAGCTGCCACCCCCGCCCCACCCCCACTGGACAGCATATTGAAGGAGTAAGCTGCGGGTCAGCCCATAGTTTAGACAGAAAATTAGGCAACCTTGGGAGAGACGGGTTTCCAGTAGACATGCACGGACGCGATGGTGAGGTTGGCCTGAGACAGTCCTTCCTGGATGCAGTCACCCTCCCCATCCCGAGTTTTACTCCCTGGGGGGATTGTGGTGGGCGCCTGGGCTCCTCTCGCACCAGCACACGGCCCCAAGCTTGCCTAGGTAGCATCAGCACTGGGGTGAGGGATGAAATGCAGGTTTAAAGTTGGCTGTGGGGACTTCTGATTTCTCCACCCCATAGGTAAGTGACTGTGGGGCTTCCTCTCCCAGGCCTTTCCTCACCCTCCTTTGTCTTTCCCTCTTTCTCCATGGGAAAGGTAGAACAGGACTTGCCACCAGGGACATCCAGGCACATTCCTCTTCCCAATCAGCCTCTACCCATTCTCTTTCTGTCTCGTGTGTATCAGTGAAATTTTCTTGTGTAGCTTCTCGGATTTGCAAGCCCGCTTCACATTCTAGACACAGACCCCCTTTGCTGGCTCTGTGAAGGCTTCATGTTCCTGGGGCATTCGAGACTTGACTTTCCAGAGCAGCTGTGAATCCACCCTGTTCCCCTTGGTTTGTTTTGTTTGGTTTGGTTTGGTTTTTTCTGAGAGGGAGTCTTGCTCTGTTGCCCAGGCTGGAGTGCAGTGGCATGATCTCGGCTCACTGCAACCTCTGCCTACTGGGTTCAAGTGATTCTTCTGCCTCAGCCTCCCCAGTAGCTGGGATTACAGGTGGACACCATCACGCCTGGCTAATTTTCGGTTTTTTTAAAGACAGGGTTTCATCATGTTGGCCTGGATGGTCTCAAACTCCTGACCTCAGGTGATTCACCCACCTCAGCCTCCCAAAGATCTGGGATTACAGGTGTGAGCCACCATGTCCAACCTCCCCTTGTTTTTGACCTTTGTCCCCAAATGTCTTTCATCCAGTTACTATAACTTGTAGCCTTTTTGCAAGTAGGTATCTGTAAGCATAGAAGATTTGCGAAGTGACCCTTAGTGGCACCTGTGATCAGATCCTGTTAATCTGATTTACAGAAGAAACATAGAAAAAAAGGAAACTCCTCTTTTATATTAAAATAAATAAGGTGTTCAATTTCAAGTTTCAGAGATCTTTCCTTTCTTCTCTGAAAATAAATATACAATTGTCTTGAGAGTCCTACAAGCCAAACACAGGATGCCGATGTTCTCACCACTTCAGGCCCTTCACAGGGCGAGGAACCTTAATCTTGAACCAAGCGACTCCCCCAAAATGATGCTGATGTTTGTGAGTGGGTTGTGTGCATTTTCTGGGGGAAGCGTCCCATGTTCTCAGTTGCACGTCACACAGGGGTTCTCGACTCAACAAGGATGTAGAGCTGCTGCCTTGGATCCTCTTTGACAACTTCTTCCTTTTATCCACCAAGGACAATCCATCCCCCAAATTCTTTCTCTACAGCGCCCCTCAGATACATTTTATCTCCCTGCTCATCTGGATGACACCTGGATGTAGTTTCCCATGACCTTACAACCAGCCTCCAACTCCTGACCACGGTCTTCAACGCCTGCTCTGACAGCTCTCGGTGCTCACTCTCAGCTCCTCTCCCTAACTTCTCGTTGAAGTGGAAACCCAGACTCACCTGGATTTTCCTTCTGGCTCTGCTACTTGAGAGCTGTGTGGCCCCTGATCAGTTGCTTAAGGTCTCTGATCCTTGGCTTTGTTATCTAAAAACTGGGATAACAATACCTCTATCACAGGGCATTTGATGAAGATCAAATGAGCTAGCCCAGGTAACAAACCTGGTACATTCCTTACTGAGTTTTTAAATCAATGCTGCTCCCCTTCCCTTCCCTTTTCCTTGGTCTCACTCCCCACCTTTTCAATCCAACACTGCACTGCGCAGAGTGGCCTCTCAGCAAATGCCTTTGCTTCATGATTTCTTACAACTCAAAGTTGCCTGTGATATCTGCAGCTGGCTTTGCAGAGCTTGTAGATTTGGGTGGGTACTGGGAGGTAAACGCAGGAGGTTTCGGGGAGCAGAGGGGATGGAAGAGGGTAACGAGCAGGCTGGTTCTGCCGTTCATTTAGCAGGAGGGGGATGGGCTTCTGGATTTTCTTTTCTTTTGAGCATCTGCTGTGATGACTCAACAGCCTCCATCTGAACTCCAGAAAGAAGCCTCGAGAAAAGTCTACAAAGCGGGTGGTGGTCCCGTCATATTAATCACCCAGGTCACTGCGCAGCCTCTTGTCACGGGGTCACTTGGAGTCAGAATTGTCCCAGGCTGTGGCTGTGTCTAGACTGTGTTCAGGTAGATGATGGGAGAGGAGCCCTCTTGACTTCCTTGCTCACTCCAGGTACCCTTGCTCCTGTCCTACCTGGCATTTTTATTCCTGGTTTAGAGCAGAAACGGATGTTATGTCCACCAGTCGATTTGTGAGGATAACAGAACCATTATGCCCCATGGAGTAACTTCTTAAAACATGAGTCCTTTTTTTTCTATTAATTGTCCGTCTGTTGACAACGTTTCTTGTGTCTGTAAAGTGCTCTGAGCTCCTCGGAAGAAAGGTGTTACTCAAACACAAGGTATTATTATTATTTTTGTCAATATCATTATTTCATAAAGCAGGACCTCCTTAAAACTGCAAAAAGTGTGGAAAACAATTATTTGGTTTGCTTTGGTTCCGTCTGGGGCTTATATCCAGGTGCCACATCCAGAAAACCAAGTTGTGGAGGAAAATGATAACAATGTGTTTATGTGCTTCTTGTCATCTTGTCATTTTACAGCCTTCGGGACATTATTCATGAATCCCCTGGGGTTATAGACAGACAACTCTTGTCCCCCATTTAAAAAATAGGGAGGAGTTGTGGAAGAAAGAGCCCTAAGCTGCAGCATTTACCTGAAACCCTTTTTGGGATGTGCTGGAAACACCCTTTCTACTCACGCACAGGATGGCTGAAAGCCGACGATGTACTTTGCTGGCCAGCAGCTGTTGGAAGGGCAGGGGCGTTTGTGTCCCTTCTGAGCCCTTCTGTGAGGAGGGTTCCTCCCATGCCCTCTTCCAGACACTCTGACTGCTCACGGTGCCGCTGGATGCGCTGAGTGGGTGCCACGTGGCCGGCTCGGTTGCATCACGTGGTAATGTGCCAAAACTGAGCAAGATAACAACTGCCCAGCGAAGCAATCTCGTAGGTTGTGAGAAAGTTCATGTCTTTCAAGGCTGGGTTTGGATTTTGGGGGCAGTCACAGGTCTTTGTCTGGAGACACTTCCGCTCACCCGGTCTTGCCAGAGTTTGTGAGTAGCGGGTCCCCACATTCTTCCATTGGGGCACAGCTGTGTGGGGAGGAAGTGTGGTGCACTGGAAAGACGGTGGGCCCTGGAGTCATGCAGACCTCTGTTTAAATCCCAAACTCACCTCTTATTAGCTATGCAACTTTGGGCAAATAATTTCCCAGCCTGTTTTCTCATTGGTAGGATGGGAGCCAATAATATCAATAATATCTTCCTTGTAGGGTTGTTGTGAAAATTCTTGTGAATAGTTGTATAGCTCTGACATAGTTTGGGAGGTGACAGGAGCAGCTCCCGCAGGTGGGTGAGGTGAGATTGTGTTTGGTGGCATTACGTTGGTAGCTTGAAACTGGCCATGGCAGGAGTATTTCCACTATGGAAATCAGCAAGTGCCACAAGGTGGGGTGATTGCTTCCCGAAGAACTTACTGATCAGTATACTGCTGCACAGTAGGCACTCAATAAATGTAGCTATCATTAGTAAACTTTGGTAAAACCCACCTTCATTCAAAATGTAGAAATAGAATACAACCCTTATACAGAACATAAAAATCACTGCTTGTTTTATAAGAAAAGTAGTATCACATCTGCCCAAAGTTGATCACACAGAAAGACGAATGTGCGGCCTCTTTTGATACATGTTGCTTGTCATTTAGATCTATTGCTTTTGCTTATGGAACTTGGGAGCATATTTTCTATTGCTTCTAGTAACTCCAGCAATTGTCTGGCTTATAATAATGCACTGGCTAAAACCCAAACTGATAGGAAAAAAGAAAGGAGAAACACTTGTCAATCAACAAACACTCAACATGGTGCTCGATTCCACAATGAACACAGAAATATACAAATGATTCTCGACTTCATGAAGCTCATAGTCTGCATGGGGAGGCAAGGGAAAAGGCACACATATTTTAAAGTAGTATAAAAAATGAATAGCTTTCGCAAACACATTGTATGTTACAATACGTTTTTACATGTAAGAAATTCAGGCACAGGGAAGAAGTGAAGTAAATTTTTTCGGGTTACACAAATAGTAGTAGGTCGCAGGACTGAAATGTGAATTCAGACTGTAGATTTATTTTCCACTGATAATTAGAGAGCAAGAGATGACATTACATGCTGACATAAAAAAGAGCTAAATTTTATATGTAGATTATTAGGGAATGAACAAACTATAATAAAAAGTTAATTATGTGATCCTGGACAATGTCTCAGGGCGTTTGGGCTGCCATAACAAAATACCATAGAGTAGGTGGATTATAAATAACCGATATTTATTTCTTACTGTTTTGGAGGCTGAGAAGTCTCAGATCAAGACGCCAGCAGATTAGTGTCTGGCAAGGGCCCACTCCCTGGCTCATAGATGGCAGTCTCCTTGCTGTGTCCTCACGTGGTGGAAGAGACAGATGAGCTCTCTGGGGCCTCTTTTATAAGAGCACTAGTGCCATTCATAAGAGCTCCTCCTTCATGATCTAATCGCCTCCCAAATCCCTACCACCTAACACCATCTGATTGCGGGTATTTCAGTATGTGAATTTTGGGGAGACACAAATATTCAGTCCACGACAGACATCAACTGCAGAAAGATCAGAAGAATTAAAAGGGGGCAGGAATCATCACATGCTAAAAACTGGCGCGAAAAGCTCCATAGGAAGATGGGATTTCTCCTGTATCTTGACAGATAGTTTGTGGTATTTTCAACACAATGAACACAACCTGGTCTACACATGTTTTTGCTAAATGCAATAAGTCATCTGATGAGACTGCTGTGTCCAAGATGGATTGGGTGAACCGCCATGAAAGACAGTACAGAAAGGCAGTGAAGAAAGGCTTCTCTTTTCTATGCTTGGACAATCTGAAAACATCAGGGAAAATCCAGTCCAAACAATATTTTGGTACTATACAGACTTAGTCTATTTCTCTAATTAAACAAATCTTTCTTGCTTCTCTCACCTTCCTCACCTTCTTTCTTGGTCTAATGTGAAAAAAAAAATGATGTGTTTTTTTTCTGACTGTAGCCAACCCAAACACAACTTCAAATAATAAATACTGAAGCAATGATGACAGAGCCATTGCTTGGCTGGAGGAAGCAATATTTCATTTCATACATCATTTGCTACTGTGCTAGGCAGCAATTTCAAAAAGCCAGTGAAGATTTGGAAAGTTAAGAAGGGAGGAAAAAAAACTCAACAATATTACTGCTCCATCTCCATTATCTTATAAGACATATTGATGCACAATAAGAGGTAGCCATGACTGTTCTGATTTACACAGTAAGGACAAGATGGCACCAAACTGTTTCCATAGCATTTTGTGTGTCATGGGCTTTATTGAAAAGATAGTGATTTCTCTCTGTGGCTCAAATCTGGGTTTTCTAGAGCTTGTTTTGGGGTTGAAAGCAAATATGATGCACATGCGCTGTGGACTGAGATGATCTGAGGTCTCTATGGCAGAAAATTAACTGAAACTTGCCATCAGTCCCAGCAGCCACTATCCATCCTTAGGCTTTTGACCAAGCCAGAAAGGAAATTAGGGATCCTGTCTGCAGTGGAAGAAAGAAGATGCAGGCGATAGAGGAGGTGGAGAAGGAGTAGCTGCCCCCTCTTTCCTACCTGATTATCTGAGCTAAAGAATTCCAGTGCATAATTTCATCCCCATCCCTCCCTCATAATACACAGATTTCCAGCCTCCACCAGTTCTCCATCACTCCATTCCCTACTTCCTACCGCCCCTCCATATCACAAGTTCATGTGGGCAACTCAGAAGTCATATCCACATTGTCTGGGTCTTATAGTCCTTCCTGTGCTGACACTGGAATATCTATCGTGCAGTTTCCTGACATACTGTTTGCCCTGGCCTTGCTCCAATCAATCACGAAGACTGGGTTTGAAGGTTGCAGGCCAGAGTATTAGCACACTGAAGAGTTGTTCCTGACACACAAAACCTTACCCTGATCACTCCTGAGAGGTTGTTGACCTCAGGAATGGCCAGAGTATTGTGTGTTGTTAAAATGGAGTATCAGTTACTCGTCCCAAAGAGGAAAGAGAGACCCAGATATGAGGAAGGGTGGCCCCAGGGTAGCTGACCCTCAACTGTAGTGAGGGCAGCTGCTGGAGTCAGGCCACATCCACTTCTCCTGGGGCCCCTGTGTACAGTCTCTCAATTCTAAAGGGTGCTTCAAAGCAGGTTCCATTGGGTCTGGCTTACTGGGGATCCCAATGGCTTCCTGCCCCACCCCACCTCCTGCTCCCTCCAGACAGCCCTCAACAGCTCTCAGCCCCCACTAGGCTCTTTCCTGGACTCTAATTTCAGGAAAACATGAATTTGAAATCTGCATGACCCCTTGAATTAGTTACTTAAAACCTCAATTTCTCATCAGTGAACTGGGGGTAAGAATACTACCTATCCAGTGGTGTGCTGGTAAACGTTGAACAATAGCTCTCAAATAATGAAACCAACCAATCGACAAAAAGAAACCTCTGATTTCATAGCACTTGCCAATTTCCGTGGTGTACATACTTCCACCATGGCCAATGTCAAGCTGTTGCCATGATGTCACTGGATGTGAAGATGGGAAGAGATAGACACAATCGGCTCTTGTGAGCTGGCTCTAAGACACCCCTCTTTCTATGCACTGAAGTTACTGAGGTAATGCACAGACAGTACTTACAGCGCTAGTCCAGTGCCTGGCACACAGTAGGTGCCCTTATTATAGTTGTGCCTCACACCAGCCAGGGCTCTCAGTTTGCAAGTCTTCTTGCCTTTCAGAATGCAGTTAATGGACCCTCTCTTTTGGGAGAAGCAAACTGCAATGATTTTTAAATAATATGAGGCTGTCATTTCTGGCTCCAGATCCACTGCCCTCAGCATCTTCTTGGAAATAGCTCAGAGTCCAGTGCATGTGCTTCAGGATGGCATTGGAGAGAGAATCATTCCCTGCCACCACAATGGTTGAATTGTATGGTCCTTAGAGCCACACTAAGCTGCCTTGGCCGGTATCACAGTACTTTCGCTAATACTCTGCAATATCCAAAACATTGTTTGACTTTTAGCAAGCTCCTAATGTGTTTGTTCCTTTCCTAAGCAACAGCTATGCTGCTGGCCACGTCTGACAAAGAAACAAAGTCACATTGTTCAAAGCAAACAACTCCAGTATCAGTTGGAACAAATAGACAATCACACTCCCAGACCTCAATCTCCAAGCCCAGCTGGACCAAGCAGAGTGAAAAGGCTCAAGGCGACAAGGCAGCAAAACACACCTTTATCTGCTTTCAAAAGGCCTCTGTCAAGTACAGTTTTTATGTGGATTTTCCCCCCCAACTGTTACTAGTATCCTTTTAGAACCTGAAAATAGCCCGTCTTTCCTTACTGATGGGTTCTGTTCCAGGTGACTTTGATTGATTTATTTTTTTCTCACCGCCCCCTGTGTTTAGAAGAGGACAAAAAGGTTTGCTTTTGCTTCTCTGTTCATTTTTTAAAGGTCTTCCTAGTAAGACTATAGTTTCATCCTTTTAAACCCAGTTTCCCCATCTGTGGGACCAGGTGATCATTTGGATTCTTCTCCTGTTAGATCTACTACAATTCTGGAAGCAGTCGTCCCTTTTCTGGTCTCCTGCCACAAGAAAGCCTGGCACTAATGGGCAGAGGGGTGCGCTGTGTGGAGGACTTTCTGCTACTTGCAGAAGTGCCTGAAGACTGTTGTTTGCAGCCCTGTAGGTTCATGGTAAGAGACGCTCAGAGGAACCTTCTAGAGAGCTTCTCCTGCAGGCCACTGGGCCAGCAGAGCACAAGATCCAGCCACCTGCAGTGGTGGAGAGTCTCACCAAGTAGAAAGGGGTCGAGATGAAAATGAAACTAGACTGGCCCTTAGCCAGCCCTGAATATGTGGTGTGGCCTCATGCACACATTTGTTGTTGTTGTTGTTGTTTGTTTGTTTGTTTAATTAGAAAAGTAACTGATTACTTGGCAAACACCTAGTCAGGAGCTGCTCACAGGTGGGTTGGAGGCTGCTAACCTTGGTGCAACAGGGGAGTATCAGGGGAGCAGAATGGATTTGTCACTTTGAGAACCTGACCCAGGGAGAGATGGCCTTGTTTGGAGAGATTGGAAAGGTGGGTCCCTAAAGACTCCAAGGATAAGGAACTGTATCCTGAGGAAACAGCAAGATGTCTCCAGGCCTGGAAGGATGAAGAAGGGAAATCCAGGCAGAAAGAGCAGCTTGGAGAAAGGAGCAGAGACACAAAGAGCCCACAAGCCTGTGTGTGTGGACATGGGCTAATGTTTTCCTGAGCAGAGAGTGGAAGAACGCGTTCTTATGAGATGACTAACTTATTAAATTATTGTTATGAGCTTTCTGGGTTCTGTGGTAAATTCATAAGGAGCATGAGGGATGGGTGCAGTGGTTCACACCTGTAATTCCAGTGCTCTGGGAGGCTGAGGCAGGAGAATCCCTTGAAGCCAGGAGCTTGAGATCAGCCAGTGCAACACAGTGAGACCCTGTCTCTACAAAAACTTTGTAGAAAAATTATCCAAGTGTGGTGGCATGTACCTGTACTCCCAGTTGCTGTGGAAGCTGAGATGGGAGGATGGTTTGACCCCAGGAGGTTGAGGCTGCAGTGAGCTGTGATCAAGCCATTGCATGCCAGCATGGGTGACAAAGCAAGGCCCTGTCTCTAAAAAAAAAAAAGGAAAAGAAAAGGGGGAACATAAGGTGACCCACCTGGCAGACACTTTTCCTTCCCTCTGTGCTCCTTAAGGTCCTGATGTTTCTCCTTTAAAGACCTCCAGGATCTAAGGGAATGAGTCCCTCCTTTTGCCTGTCAACACAATTTTCTGTATAACTCAATTTGCTATTAACTGTGACTTGCAATATCTCTTCCATCATGGTTGTTTTGCACTGCTTTTTGCATTTTAAAGTACGACTTAATTCTCTACTCTTTTCATTTTTAGATGAAGTCACTCTGTCACTCAGGCTAGAGTGCAGTGTCATGATCTTGGCTCACTGCAGCCTCCGCCTCCGGGGTTCAAGCGATTCTCCTGCCTCAGCCTCCCAAGTAGCTGGGATTATAGGCATGTGCTACCATGCCCCGCTAATTTTTGTATCTTTAGTGGAGACAGGGTTTCACCATGTTGGCCAGGCTGGTCTTGAACTCCTGACCTCAAGTGATCTGTCCACCTCCGCCTCCCAAAGTGCTGGGATTACAGGCGTGAGCCACTGAGCCTGGCCTCTCTACTCATTTTTAATCAACTCAACTGGAGTATAATTTACATACAATAAGATGCACAGAATTGAAGCGTGTAGTTTGATGACAAATGCATGCGTGTGAGCACCATCCCAGTCAGGAGGAAGCATCTCCATCACTTCAGAAAGTTCGTGCATGCTCCTTTGCTTTTGTCATCCCCCTCCCCGTTCCAACCACCAACCCAGGCAACCCAGGCCACCCGTCATCTGAGTTCTGTTATAAAGTTTTGTTTTCCCTCTTCTGGACTTGCCGTATGAACAGAATCAATTGGCATATAGTCTTTCAGGTCTGGCTTTTTTTGCTCAACATAATGACTGGGGTTCATCAATGCTGAGTAAGCCTATGAGTAGTTTGTTTCCTTTTACTGCTGAGTAGTACTATATATCGCATGAATACAACAATCTTATCTTTTTAAATTTATTAACAGATATTTAAGATTGTTTTCTCCATTCATTTTTTTAGGGGAGAGGGACTTGCTTTTCCAACTAGATTGTGAATTCTTGGAGGGCAAGGATGTGTCTCACAGGCTCTGTCACCCACCCCTGAAGCACCTTATCGAGTGCCATGTCAGAATAGGCCCTCTAACGTGTTCATTAACTGAGTTATAGTCGTGGATAAGATGTGGTCCCTGCCTTTAAAAAGCTGTTAATCTAATTATGGAAGCAGCTAAAAACACCAATCCATTATTCCAAGACAACACGTTTATCCATTCATTCAGCCAGTTTTTATTTTAAAGAAGAGAGAAAACATGTCCATGAATACCTAAATCATGGGGCAGAAAGTGAAATGTGGTATAGAGGAAACTCAGGCGAGGAGACACAAAAACTGAGAGCAAAGTGATGTCTTTTGCTAAGAGGCTCCGGGAAAAATCTCAAAGGGGAGGAGCGAATGCCCAGACCTCAGAGACTGGGCAGAATTTGGACACAGGGAAGTCATTGTGGGCTGACAGTACAGGGTCCAATAGACGCAAAGAGCTGGAAATGCAGGAGAAGAAAGGGGAACATCCTCCTCTTCCAACAGAGGAAGCTGGGTGAAGAAAGGCTCAGGAGAAGCGCTGCGCTGGTGTGGGAAGCATGGGGCCGCTAAGGTTGAAGTGAGTGGAGGTGGGAGGTGGTGGGAATAACTAGGGGCTAGAAAGAGAGGCTCACACTACAAAGGGGGCCTTGAGTGCCAGGCTAGGAAATCCATGAGTAAGTTCAAACACACATCACATGCCCATCAAACTTACATGAGGATGGGGATACAATCATAATGATTTAGCATCTGTCCACTGCAAGGAAAAACCCCCACTGTTGATGAATTATTACATGCATGTTACAGGTGAATAACTAAGGCTGAATCAGGATTCAGCCCTAATTTCTGTTAACTCTGCTCTGGGCACTGTGAGGCTTTATGCACAGCAGATGGTAAATGCATGTAAGAGCATGTGACTCAGTGTGTAAAGATCAGAGAGAGTTAGTGTGTATGTGTATGTGTGTGTGAGTGTGTGTGTGTGTGAAAATCGTTATCATTATATAGATATATAGAAGTAAAATTGAATTCTTTGTTTTAAGGGATTGAAATGCAATGAACTTATCATCAACACTGCATGATACTTTGAGTGCTTCCTACTTTTTCAGTAATTTTATATTCATTTTGTCGTTAGATCTTCACAGTAGTCCTGAAAGTTCAACAAGTCAGATATTATTATTATTATTATTATTACTACTACCACTACTACCACAATGATTATTCTTGATTTTTCAGGGGAAGAAACCAAGACTCAAAGGAGTTAAGAACCTTTCCAAGGGAACCATAGCTAATTAGCCAGGACTCAAACCTACATACTTGAATGAATTTCTACAACCTGTTAATGAAGAATAAGGAGTAAGAATTCTGCTAGAAGACTGTGTTGCCGAACCAATCAGTTTATCTAAAATTCTCTCACTCCCCATCCCCAACTGTCTGTTGGCCTAGGGGCGGTCTCAGAGGGGGCTTAGAATAAATCAGAAGAGGGTCTCATTCAGATTGTTTTGCTATGATCACGTGGGAGTCAGATTTTTCTTCTGTAACAAGAGGTAGTTGAAGAGGTAAATCCCTAAGCTTTCTGCCATTGTAGACAGGTGTCCTTCTCTAATCCTCAGGGCCATAGTCAGAAAGGAAGTTGTCTGCACTGAGAACAGGGAGGGATCCCTCCGTTGCTTCCACGAGTGTGCCGGACTCATGGCTCTGGGCCTCCGAGGCACCGCAGCCTCTGGCTCCACTCCACCCTCCCCGCGCTCTCCCCCAACCTCAGGCGTCTTTTTGCTGCCTGCTGTGGGGCTTCTCAGCCTGGGTTGGATCCTGGACTGACAGGTCCAGGCAGGTTGTGCACTGTGACCTGGGGCCTCGCTGTGAGGACTTCAAGAGGGGATGGTCTGGAGGAGTTCGCCTTTGTGGTCATTTTGTTTCAGGTAAATCCTGTATAACCAGGAACCAGGAATAATGAGTCAGGGACCAACCATGAGAAACACACTGCTCTAACACGGCTTCTAAAGAACCTTCTCGAGGGGGCTCCAGCTTGCCACATGGGGTGCCTCTTTCCAAGATCCAACTGCCTAATTTGGAATCTCCTAAAAAGTTTGTTTGCTTTTGTAGGCACATGATTCCCAAGACAGTAGTGTGCTAAATGACTTGAATGAACCATCCGCTGCTCCCTCCATTTATCTACCACCTGCTTCCTTTTCAGTCCGTGACAACCTGGCTTCCATCAAACCCATCAACCCATCACCCAACATTAGATGTTCCAAATATAAATCATTGTCTTTGTCACTTTGCATAGTCACTCTCCTCTTGAAATATACACATGTTGTGAAAGGACTCTAGAAACAAATCTTTCCTCATTAAAATGTTCTACACATGCATTAATTTCTCCTCCCTTTTCAACAGCGGACCAGTCAGCAAATAATGACTGCCCTTGGTCATCGCTGGGAAGATAAAGGATTATTAAAAGAGGGGCCGGCTGCTTGCAGATTACACCTGCTACATTTGGAGAGGAAAGAGGCTTCTCTGTCAGTGCCCCTTGCCCCCATGGAAAGACACTAACAGCAATCTTCAACCAAATTTGTTTGGTCCATTTTGTTCTGGACCAAGTTTGCATAAGTTTTAAGCCTGAAAGTCAAAGAAAAATGAAATCTTACATGTAAACATGGCCTTTCAATCAATTGAAAAAGGCATCCTCTCTCTCTCTTTCTCTCTGTCTCATAAACACAGCAGTCTCGCTCAGAGCAATCTTGAGCTCTGAGCTGTGAAGAATTGCTGTAGGTAGGAAGAAACGTTGGCTCTGGAATTCAATTAACTGTCAGCATTGCTGTTGGAGTCGGGATGACTCACTCCTCTTCAGCAAATGGGCATGGGGGCTGTGAGCCTCCAAGATTAATGGTGATTGATAAGCTGCTGGGGCTCCAGGACGAAGCCTCCCAGAATCCTTCCCTCACCCACACACGTTTTTACATGAAAATATAATAAAGAGACAGTGGGAGAGGCTGTGTGAGCACAGAGGAGACGCTGTCAAGAATGTGCCTGTATCCTTTTCTTTCATATTGGTAAGTTTCACTGGATTCTAAGCTACTGAAGAGGAGGGACTACGTTTTATATTTATTTTCCCTCAGTTCATGTCCAAATTAATGCATCAGGTGAAAAGAAAGGATGCTGTCTGATACCCCATGAGGTAGGTATATTATGAGTCCCATTCTATAAATAAGGGGAAGCAACTTGCTATTAAGAGAAAAAGAGCTAGGACTTGGTCCCAGAAAGTCTGCCAAGGGTGCCAGCTCCAACTGCTGCAGGTGCCGCCTCTTGACGAGCACGTTACACCATTTCTCTCTTTCACACGGAGAGCAAAATGTGGACCTGACCGTGGTGAGGGCACGCTTTTCCATTCTAGATGGCAGCTAGCATGCATTATGTACAATACACAACAGGAATATAATACGCAAGAGAGAAAATCCTCCCTTTCCTTTTCCTCAGGCACCTAGCTGGTTCAGGCTCCAGTGGCTTGGTTTTGTTGCTGGTGTTATTTGTTAGTGTCCCCCAGCATCCCCATTCATTTTCCAGAATCCTCTGTCCCTCACTGTAGTTTTGTATTTGCAGATACAATCTAGGAAACAATTCAGATGGGAAAAGAAATCTTTTAATGAGAAAGGATGGTAAAATTAACAGAAAGCTGGTTAAACTTACAATTTCCTCAAGTATTGAGAATAAAAATACCCGTGAGAATAAAAACTCAATGTGGATTTATCCACAACGCTTAGGAGGAACATGTTGGAAATGCCACATGCGGGCCAGGCGAGGTGGCTCATGCCTGTAATCTCAGCACTTTGGGAGGCTGAGGTGGGAGGATCATGAGGTCAGGAGATTAAGATCATCCTGGCTAACATGATGAAACCCCATGCCTACTAAAAAATACAAAAAATTAGCGGGGTGTGGTGGCACACGTCTGTAGTACCAGCTACTCAGGAGGCTGAGGCAGGAGAATTGCTTGAATCTCGGAGGTGGAGGTTGCAGTGAGCCAAGACATGCTACTGCACTCCAGCCTGGGCAACAGAGCGAGACTCCATCTCAAAAAAAAAAAAAAAAAAAGAAAGAAAGAAAAGAAAAGGAAACACCACATGCATGTAAGAGTCCAGGCAGGGTGGCCAAACTGTCAGATGCACAACATTGGTGGGGCAAAAAGGATGAAATAAGATGCTCTTGAAACACATGAGCAAGACCAGCTGTCAGAGCACTGGCGCCTTTATTCACACATTTTGTAAACCTCAGGTAAACAGGAGACGACAGTAAGCACATGACCTCAGCGCGTGATCCTCATTCAAACTGGAATTCGAGTATCACAGGTCTCAGCTGCAGACATTTCAGAGTGGGTCCATTTGCTCTTAGGACCTTCCAGGGCACCCCAGCGCCACTTGTTTCTGCCTTTGTCTTTGCTTTCCTTCCCCGCATCCCTACAAAACCGAACAGACTTGCTCTCCCAGCTTCACAAAGAGAAACGGATTCCAAGAGGAAATCACTTCACAGCAAGTGAGCCCTGGGAAGAATTAAAGACTGAGGAGCCCTTGTAATGAGATTAAGGGAAAAATGCTTTTGTGCATCCAACTCAGACCCGTCCTCAGTGTGCAGGACGCGAGTGGAGCCAAAACAAACATGGGCATTGTTTTGGGAAGGAAAAGGTTAACAAGCTATGAAAACAAAATTAGAGATATTTTCAAAGCATGACCCTCAGCAGAATGAGTAGAATGCAGTCTGCCCAGGCAGCAGCATTCCCTCGTCACCGACATCTCTCCTGCAGCTTGTCGGGGAGCAGCCTCGGCTGTGATGTTCCCAGCACATGAGGAGGGAGCTGCACTCCTTGCGGCAGAGAAACCGCATCCACTGGGCAGAGGCATAAAAGCCTGGGTCCAGGGGAAAAAGACATCGAGCTCCTTGGCGCCTTCTTAGAGATGAGCTTAGAGAAAATTCTCTGTGGATCTTGCAGAGCTTGAAACATACGCTTTCATCTTCCCTCTGGCAAAAGCACTTAGCCTGGAATTGGAAATTCTGAGCTGGTTTCCAGATTTGGTCTCAGAATGGCCCTGAACGCAAGAGCTGTGTCTCAGTTTCCTCGTTCTGTCCATTCAGGTTTATTGGACACCCATTGTATACCAGGCTGAGGGCTTCCTGCTGTGGCTCTAAAGTGGAAAGGCTTATCCTTGTCTTTACGGGACTCATGCTTTTGTGAGGAAACAGATATGCAAAGAGACAATTATTATTGCAGTATAGAATGCATATGCATGTCATGTTTATCAAATGGAACAGCTTTTAATTGGTTCCCAAATCTAGCAGTAATGTGGCCAATGTCAGCGGACATCTGATACACAAGTAGAGTGTGCGTGTGTGATGGGACACCCAGCACCCCTCCTCGTTCTTGAAGAGCCCGTGAGAGCCCCCGTCCATATCCTAAGCCTGATTACGGTGACAGAGACTGTCACTTGGCCGTAGAGTTGGAGCCACAGCTATGACATGGTATGTGAAAGAACCGAGATGAAGGAATAGGGAATGGTTCCTTGCTACTCTTCATCCAAAAAGATAGCTAGTGCCCACGAATTCCCGGGCTGTCTTAGTTTAATTCCACGCACACAGACCCCAGCATTTAACCATCAGTGCTGTTGATGATAAAAGTCAGAGATGTTTTATAAACAGTGACGAGACCAAGCAAGAGAGAGAAGCAGGTCAGAGCATTGAGGTGTCTGCGCAGGTTTTATGAGAAGACACCCCGTTTTCTCCAAACAAGACTCAAAATCTTGCTTGTTGCATTCCAGTCTCAGTTCTTGCAGGGTCTTCCAGCATTATTCTTGGCATTTTAGATGAACTTTCTGAACTTGGCTCAGAATGAGGTGGTGAAGCTTACTTCCAACGTCTTTGTAATTATTTCATACTTGACACCTCACATCCCTGGCTGGAGATCTCCCAAGATCTGAATTGACGGGTTTCATTTCCATACATCTCAAAGTAGACATACCAGACGCAAGTGCGCGGGGCGGCTCGGGCTCAGAGAGGACGGGCTGTGGGCCGTGACCTACCTAAAATTGTTGCTCCAGTTATTGAAATATGGCCACATCATTTTTCTGAGACTTGTGATAATTAGTCAAGAAATTTGCTGACACTTAAAAGTAAATTTGGTGTGAGCAGGTATTATAGAAGAACAATTCTACTGCCCATTCCTTTTTTTTTTCTTTTTTTTGAGACAGAGTCTCGCTCTGTCGCCCAGGCTGGAGTGCAGTGGCACGATCTTGGCTCACTGCAAGCTCCGCCTCCTGGGTTCACGCCATTCTCCTGCCTCAACCTCCTGAGTAGCTGGGACTACAGGCGCCCCCCACCATGCCCGGCTAATTTTGGGTCATTTTTAGTAGAGATGGGGTTTCACCGTGTTAGCCAGGATGGTCTCAATCTCATCTCCTGACCTCGTGACCCGCCTGCCTCGGCCTCCCAAAGTGCTGGGATTACAGGCTTGAGCCACTGCACCTGGCCTCTACTGCCCATTCCTTCTTAATTCACATAAGAATTACCTATAATCTACTTTTTGGCTCTCTGGTTAATTTCTGGTTAACTGTTAAGTACCAAGAGTTCTGGTAACCTAACGTGAAATTAATCAAGCTTTTTATTTCCAGGCCTGTATGTGAAATTTGACTTGTCTTTCTAGATAAGGAACTTATATCCTAACATAGGTTTCTTTGCATGTATTTACCCAGTCCTTGATTATCTGGAATAAAAATTACTAATCCTATACTGGCTTCCTCTCTTGCTTCTGGGTGACTTCCCTCCTTTGTCCTGCCCACCCCAGTCAGAAATTCTATGGTACTGAATGCACCATGGCACTTATTCCATGACGTGTCTTATGGGAAACAAGAAGCTTCATATCCGTTTTTGTTGCCCTGATGAATGAAGCTGACATTTGAAATTTCTTTTTACAAAATTTTAAAACATTTATTATTTTAATACTTCAAATTTTTTATGGTAACATAGGCTGAAACACCTGAAATCTTTTTTTTTTTTTTTTTTTTTTT
>NW_012103699.1:1032333-1059131 GCF_000951045.1 Mandrillus leucophaeus
TAGCCAGGATGGTCTCGATCTCCTGACCTCGTGATCCGCCCGTCTCGGCCTCCCAAAGTGCTGGGATTACAGGCTTGAGCCACAGCGCCCGGCCAACACCTGAAATCTTAAGTCTTACTTATTTACAGATGTTCTAAAATATTTCTGACACTCATAATAGATCCAAGGACCTTCTTGACATCTCCAGGAAGCTAATCAACATCTGCAACTCAACATGCCCGAAACTAGGCTCCCTGTTCCCCTAGGCTGCCTCTCACCAAACCTGTTCCAGCCACAACCTTCCTATCTCAGGGGGGAGCACTTCATTCTCCTAGTGGCTCAGGCCCCAAACCTCAGAGTCATCCTTGACTTCTTTCTTTTTTACTCCACATCCAAACTGTCAGGAAATCCCACTTACTCCCGCAAAATATATCCAGCTCCACTGTTGTCACCCTAAGCCACTGCCATTTGGCCCCGGATGACAACTGTGACCTCCGATAGGTCTGCGTCTACCTTCAACCCACCAGCCAGAGTGATTCTTTGCAAATGTAAGGTAGTGCTACACCTGCTCAGGACCCTAGAGAAGCTTCCCGCTCACCCAGAGAAGAGCAGAAATCGTTACACCTGCCCCCACCATCTCTCCAACCTTATGACCTACCACCTGCCCAATTTCACTCCAGTTCAGCAGTACTGGCCTCCTTACCATTCCTCCAATAAGCCAGACATGTTATCTCTGTATGGCCTTTGCCCTACTTCTCTCTCTTCCTTTCTTCTTCCTTCCTTTCTTTCTTTCTTCCTTCCTTCCTTCTTCTTTCTTTTCTTTCTTTCTTTCTTTCTTTCTTTCTTTCTTTCTTTCTTTCTTTCTTTCTTTCTTTATTTCTTCTTTCTCTTTCCTTCTTCCTTCCTTCCTTCCTCTCTCTCTTTCTTTCTTCTTCCTTCCTGCCTTTCTTTCCTTCTTTTTTTTGATGCAGTTTTGCTCTTGTCGCTCAGGCTGGAGTGCAATGGCATAATCTCGGTTCACTGCAACCCCTGCTTCCCAGGTTCAAGTGGTTCTCCTGCCTCAGCTCCTGAGTAGCTGGGATTACAGGAATGCACCTCCACTCCCAGCTAATTTTGTATTTTTAGTAAAGATGGGGTTTCACCATGTTGGCCAGGCTGGTCTTGAACTCCTGACCTCAGGTGATGACCCGCCTCAGCCTCCCAAAGTGCTGGGATTACAGGTATGAGCCACCACGCCTCGACCCTTCTTGTTCTTTCTGTCTGCAACGTTCTTCCCCCTGATAGGGCTCTGGCCACTCCTCCCCTCCCAGTGCCTGCTCAGACCTCACTGCTCAATGCCCAGGTAAGTTGAACTTACCTGCAATACTGACCCCATCTACTTGGCCTCAGCATCCCTGGTCTCCCTTCTTTCACTCTGTTTTTTGTTTGTTTGTTTGTTTATGTTCTTTTTTCATTTTTTGAGATGGAGTCTCGCTCTGTCGCCCAGGCTGGAGTGCAGTGGCGCAATCTCGGCTCACTGCAAGCTCCTCCTCCTGGGTTCATACCATTCTGCTGCCTCAGCCTCCCGAGTAGCTGGGACTACAAGCGCCCGCCACCACACCCGGCAAATTTTTTGTATTTTTCAGTAGAGACGGGGTTTCACCGTGTTAGCCAGGATGGTCCCGATCTCCTGACCTCATGATCCACCTGCCTTGGCCTCCCAGAGTGCTGGGATTGCAGGCGTGAGCCACCGCGCCAGGCCTGTTTGTTGATTTTCTATAGCATTCCTCCTCACCTCCCAACAAGTCCAGGATCTTTGTCTGTTTTGTTTACTGATGAGTCCCTAGCCCCTAGAGCAGTGCCTGACACTTAGTAGGTGCTCAAACAAGTATCTGTCAAATGAACTGATGACTCAGGGGATTGGAGCTTGGTGTTGAAAGAGCATGGGTTTGAAATCAGATGACCAGGGTTAAAGTCATCTGCTAGCTATGAGACCTTGGGCAGATCACTTAAACTTTTTGAGCCAGTTACATAAAATCATGACTATGTAGTATGTAAGACAGTGCCTGACACATAGAAACACTCATTAAATAGTGAGTGGCATTGCTGCTTCCATTGTATATGACAATACCTGCTGTAATGCAGCACTAACTCTATGGAGAGCCTGTTTAAGCCCAGCTTCCCAAGTCTGACCATAAACCAAAGATGGGGTAAATGGTCTTTGGCACCTGCCAAGCTTCCCTCTTGCCGATTCCTGTTGCTCCTCTGTATAGTAAAAGGGAGATGGAGAGAAGGCATGGAATTTCCTTGCCAAGAATCTGCTTGGCTACACTGAGTCCAACCCCCACTTATGCTGAAGCTGTTGAGAGTAGGTCGGGGGGTGCTGGCAGGCAGGGACCCGCTCCTTCTGCCTTTCCTTCCCCTCTGGCTGGCTCAAACCGGCTTCATCATCATCATCATTAGTCTAGGAAGTAGCAAGGGGCAGCAGAAGGGGCATGACTTTGAGAGTCTCAGCTCTGCTCCTTGCTAGGTGGGTAGCTTTGGACAAGACCCTCCTGCACCTCACATTTCCCAGCTGCACAGTGAACAAAATACACCCTCGTCAACGGAATTCACGTGACACTTACCAGGTGCTCAAGAGAGTGTGGAAGGGCCTCACGGCATGAGGGGACAATCCCACCCACGGGATAACCAGCACTTTTTGAATTTTTTAGAAGGAAATTGTTCAGTCATTGAATGGGCCTTCTCTTGAAGTCGGGAGGTAGCTATCCCTAAAGGCATTCAGGAAGAAACTGGACATCCACTTAACCGATGAGATGACCAGCTCTCACTCAGGTCTCTGTCTCTAAGACCTGTGACTGCAATGAGGTTTCCTCCTCTGGTCCCCCTGACCCAACAAAGCCCCTGCCTGGTCCCACCATAAACGTAACCAGGCTCTTGGCCTGGCGGAGACAGAGCTCGGCCTTCTCACAGCTGGCTTGTCTCACTCCGGAGAAGCTGTCACTGTAGAATGAAGGCACAGAAAAAGAGACATGCTCAGAGGGCTCATATCAAAATATATATGTGGTCAGGCACAGTGGCTTAATCCCAGCACTTTGGGAGGCTGAAGAGGGAAGACCACTTGAAATCAAGAGTTTGAGACCAGCCTGGGCAACTGAGCAAGACCCCATCTCTACAAATAAAATAAATAAAATAAAATTAGCTGGGCATGGTGACACATGCGTGTAGTCCCAGCTACTTGGGAGGCTGATGCAGGAGGATGGCTTGAGTCCAGGAGTTCAAGGTTTATATTACACTGTGATTGTACCACTGCACTCCAGCCTGGGCAAAACAGTGAGACCCCTATCACTAAAAAAGTGTGTATCTATCTATCTATCTATCTATCTATCTATCTATCTATCTATCTATCTATCTATCTATGATAGACCAGGAAATGTAGTCAGTCTATATTAGAGCTGCCATGTTAAATAGAGCAATATTATGTTTGGAAGAAATGTCTGACACTGTCCTGCTTTATTTAGGGAAGACAAGCTTAAGAGGCACTCTGAATGACGGACAGGTATAAGTATGGAAAAGAAGATGAGGAAAACGTCTTCTGCTTTGAAAAGTGTGAGAGTTCTCGACTTCTGCCACGCCTGCTGAATATACAGGGGTAGATCCAGGGGCAGGGGTGAAAAATGCATCTGTACAAAGAATGCTTCCAGAAATCCAGAAAGCCTAGGCCCAAACTCACACTGCTGCTTTTCACGGCATTTCCCTGCAATTCTTTGTACCCCCCTCCCAAAGTGGCCCATCGCGCGAGCGTGTTGCCGTGGCAACGTGCTCAGTGGGGAAGCCACTCGGCATTACCCAGTAATTCACATCTGTGCTTGTTTCCCTCTCTCCCTTCTCCCCTCTCTCCTGGCTCCCCTCTCTCCCGGCTCTTCTCTCTTTTTATCTGTAAACGGAAAGCAGCTTAGGAGTGACACCACCTTGAAGCTGACAGTTCCCAGAAAAAAGGAAGAGAAGACTTTCTTTCTGGGGGCTATTTTCCCCCCAGAGATTTGTTTTCCCCATATCCAGAGGTGGCACCCTTTCACCTAGGGCTGGAAGAAGCTGCCTCAGAGAGGCCCCACAGCTGGGAATATGTGGAGGGACCTCTCCAAGGACAACTGGACACCTGCCATGTCTATGACCTTTGCTTCAGATGAGGTTCCTCTTAAAAGGCTAAAGAATTAGCCTTCAGGCTTTTGCAAGCTACCCGACTTCAGGTGGAGTCAGGCGGATGGGATGGGGGATGGGTGAGGCTGGATTTAGCGCTTCCAGCCCATGGGGCTGAATGACCACCTTTCCTTCCAGGCCTTTGCCTTTCTTCTCTTGCCTCTTATCCAATTCTCCTTTTCTCTTTTCTTATTTTTATTTATCCATTTGTTTTTTGAACAGCCCAAATATTCTTTTTATTTTATTTTGTGTTAGTTTGATGTTTACAGACTCAGGGGGTACCAGTGCACTTCTGTTACATGTGTATATTGCGTAGTGATAACGTCTGGGCTTTTCATGTTCCCATCACCTGAGTAGCGTACATTGTACCCAACAGGGAACTTCTCTCTCCTCACCCCACACCCACCCTCCCACCTTACAGAGCCTCCAGTGTCTCTTATTCCACCCTCTACATCCACGTGGACACATTGTTTAGCTCCCATTTATAAGTGAGAACATGTGGTATTTTCCTGTTTCTGAGTTCTTTCACTGAAGATAAAGGCCTCCAGTTTCATCCATGTTCCTGCAATCTTTTCTTTTACTTTTCTTTTTTTTTTTTTTTTTTTTGAGATGGGAGTCTCCCTCTGTCGCCCAGGCTGGAGTGCAGTGGTGCAATCTCAGCTCACTGCAACCTCTGCCTTCCAGGTTCAAGTGATTCTCCTGCTTCAGCCTCCTGAGTAGCTGGGATTACAGTTGCACGCCACCACACTTGGCTGATTTCTGTATTTTTAGTAGAGACAGGGTTTCACCACGTTGGTCAGGCTGGTCTCGAACTCCTGACCTCGTGTTCCGCCCACCTCAGCCTCCCAAAGTGCTGGGATCACAGGTGTGAGCCACTGCGCCTGGCCCTTTTCTTGTTTTTAAATTCCCTTCTGCCTTCCATACCAAGGCCCAAAGCAATGGATGACTGACCAGGCAAGCTCAAGGGTGGGGCCTGTTCCTGTGTGACTTTAGGGGAGGCCTGTTGGAGGAGGGGTTGCTCTGCCCCTTTGCTCCCACCCCTTTCTGCTATCACTGAATTCTGTGACCTTACAATCAACAGGTCCAGGTCAACCCACTCACCTCTTTTTCACCACTTTTCCTTCCTGTAAGATGAACTACCCTTACATTCTAGACTGTGCCTAAAGAAGTACAATAAAGGCATCCAGCCTCTCTTAAAGGGTTGACCCTGGTGGAAAAAGTTATTTGTAAATGCCATCAACATGTGCTTAGGATGGGGCTATCATTGCAACTGCATGTTTTTCTTTCAGGAGAATCATTTGTTGGTCTGGTCTAGAGCTTGGATTATTTTATGTCTCCATACTTTTGCTTTCCTCTCCTTGCTTTAAAAAAATGTATATCAGGCCAGGCACGGTGGCCTGTAATCGCAGCACTTTGGGAGGCCGAGGTGGGTGGATCACAAGGTTAGGAGTTCAAGACCAGCCTGGCCAATATGGTGAAACCCTGTCTCTACTAAAAATACAAAAATTAGCCAGGGGTGGTAGCTGGAGCCTGTAGTCCCAGCTACTCAGGAGGAGGCAGGAGAATCACTTGAACCTGGGAGGCGGAGGTTGCAGTGAGCCAAGATAGTGCCACTGTACTCCAGCCTGGGCGACACAGCAAGACTCCATCTCAAAAAAAAAAAAAAAAAAAAGTATATCTTTCTTTTTTTTAAGTAAGCAATCTATTCATAGTATGAAAATTTAAAATATCCAAGGAATTTATTCTGAAAAGTCTGTCTCCAATTCTCACCCCCTTCCAAGAGCCAACTGATATTACTAATTTGTATCAAAGATGCTTGATGTATTTACAAGCAAATTTGTGTATGTGCATTTCATTTTCTCTTTCCTTTGACATATAGATTCCTAAAATGTAGGGTTTCTGAATTTGGAAGATCCAACTAGTAAGCATGCCCTGGCCTGTTTTGTGTCCAATTAATTTTACCAATAAAGGCTATACTTTGTTCAGTATATAGAGTAAGTAAATTCCTGAGTAACCACAGATTCCCTTTGTTTGTTTGTTTTAAGTTTCAAGAATCACCTTTCTCTCCTATTGTTTCTCAGGACGACAGAGACTTAGAAAACCAGGTTGCATTTATACTTTCTACCTGGCACAGAGCAGATGTTCAGTACTGTTTGTCGGGTGAAGATGGCAGGAATGGAAAAACGACAGTCCCAAATCTGAGACTGCCTTGGGTGAATCAGGATTCCTCTAACAAGTTCACGGTGCGGTGTTGCTCTGAGGATGCAAACGGTACGGGAGAGGAGATGGGTGCTTTGCAGCCTCTGGGCCCCCGGTGAAGGAGAGAACCGTGGGCGAGGAGGACCAGCAGTTTCCAGGAGGCATTCGGAATAGGGTGGGAGGGAAGAGAATCGACCAGACTGCTTATTTGGCTCTCACTGATTCTGTCCGCATTTTAGTCAAAGCTGCTCAAAATGGCTCATGTGGGCAGACGGGGCCTGAGTCAGCCAGTCGATACCATCCATCGAGTGCTCCCTGGGTACAGAGCTCAGAGCTCGGAGCTGTGGAGCCAGAAATAAGACACGTACGGTTCAGTTCTTCCCCTGAGGAGCTGAGAATCTGAGGGAAACAGACAAGACAGATCTGCTCGAAAAAGACGCAAAGCCTATTAACACACGAACACAGAAACAAGAAGCTTGCCTGGTCAGTCATCCATTGCTTTGGGCCTTGGTATGGAAGGCAGAGGGGAATTTAAAAACAAGAAAAGATTGCAGCAACATGGATGAACACACAGGCCAGGCCCGCAACAAGCTTCTATCTCTTGCTTTGCTTTCGGAAAGGGGAGCAAAATGCCTCTGACGTATTCCTGCAGGGCTGGGAGGGACTCTCTCTGAGTGCCGCTAGCTGTGTGATCTTGACGTATTTCTAGAGCTGTCTGAGCTCGCTGTCCTCATTCGTAATATGGGCACAATCCCCACATCTTACAATAGTGAGATTAAGGGATGCAAAGTACCTGCCCAGTGCCTAGCATAGCTACAGTGGCTGCCCAGTGAGTGATAGTATTTCTTGTTATTATTATTCGAACAGTCTTTCTAGTCTCTCACCCCCCAGAAGTCCGTGCAGAAAGAGCCGGGCTCCTCTATTGCCTCCCCTTCTTCCGAGTCTCACCTCTGGACCCAGCCTGCTGTCTTTGGTCAGCAGGGCTGCTCACCAGTGGGGAGGCTTAGGCATACTATCTACCGCCACTCAACTCCCAGTGCCCAGCATTGGAGACACCAGGCCAGGCCACGCGGGAGGGTCTCTGGAGCCTCTATGCTGAGGGAGATGAAAGGAAGAGCCAGGAGATGGAACCAAAGGTCACAAGCCAGGGAGCAGCTGAGTGGTCTACACATAGAGACGGGTGGGCAGGCGCAGGTGAGACCAGGAGTGGGAAGAACTGAGAGCCAGGAGGCCTAGAAGTCACCATGTGGCCTAGTCTGGAGCAAGGCCAGGGAAGCTTCTGGTAAGACGTTTCTTTTCTGGGAGGTCTGGCAGGCCAGCAGGTGGCCATTTAAAGACAGATGCGACTGAGGGGTGTGCCAGGATTGACGGGGCCCATCCTTGAAGATAATGTGGGGTAAGCAGAATGAAGCTGTTTTGTTGATTCTGTGACCACTGCCCACGACTGGCCCCCTGCCCTGAGCCGCCCTCACCCCTCCCCTGAACCGCTGGTCTTCCGCCAGTGCCTGACAGCCTTGTCTCGATCCAGCAGCTGGAATGATCTCTCTGAAACCTGAAGTGGATATTGTCCTGGTTCACAACCTTCCAGGTGCTCCCATTGCTTAGTGTGAAAGCTGCAGTCCTCCCCGTGGCCTATGAGTCCTCCCCTGGGCAACCTGGACCTGGTCACTCCCCATTCCCATGTCATCCACTGCCACTCACCACCCACTCACTCTCCCCTCCAGCCAAGTGCTCCGCCCCTGCCGGCTCAGACACCCCAGAGCTGTCCTGCTCAGACTCGGCAGATCCTTGTGCCTACGAGTCTCATCCCCGGAGATCCACGTGGCTCACTCCCTCGTCTCCGGAAGTCTCTGCTCAGCTGTCATCTTCACCAAGAAGCCCACCCTTCACAGGGCTTGAGCTGTGCCCTTCCACACCCCACCTCTCTCCACCCACTCTCCTCCGTTTCATTTAAAAAGTGCTTGTCACCTTCTAACAAACTCATTTAATTTTTAAAAATCTAATAAACTTTTGGCCGGGCGTGGTGGCTCACACCTCTAATCCTAGAACTTTGGGAGACTGAGGCCGGCGGATCACTTGAGGTCAGGAGTTCAAGATCAGCCTGGCCAACATGGTGAAACCATCTCTACTAAAAATACAAAAAATTAGCTGGGCATGGTGGTGTGTGTCTGTAATCCCAGCTACTCGGGAGGCTGAGGCAGGAGAATCACTTGAACCTGGGAGGCGAAGGTTGCAGTGAGCCGAGATCGCACCATTGCACTCCAGCCTGAGTGACAGAACGAGACTCCATCTACAAAAACATAAAATAAAATAAAATAAAATAAAATAAAATAAAATAAAATAAAATAAAATAAAATAAAATAATAATAAAAAAAAAACCTTTGTCTGTCTTCCTTCCTAGAATACAAGCTCCACAGGGCAGTGACTTCATTTTATTTACTGATATATCCCAAGTGCCTAAAACAGTAACTTGGCACATAAGAGGCACTCAATAAACCTTTGATGAATGAGTGGGTATTATCTTATTACAACTACTATAACTACAGCCACTGACACCACTACTAACGGGCTTGGTCACCCAGGCTGGAGTATAGTGGTGCGATCAGAGCTCACCATAACCTCGAACTCCTGGCCTCAGGTGACCTTCCTGTCTTAGCCTCCCAAAGTGCTGGGATTACAGGCATGAACCACTGCGCCCAACTCCTGAAGACCATTTCGGTGACCTGCTATGTACCAGGCTCTGTGGTGGGTGATTTAACATAAGTTTCATGCACAACTCTGTGAGGCAATTCTTGCCACATTTGACACATGAGGAAACTAAGGCTCAGGGGCGTTCAGCCACTTAACCAGAATGTCCGAGTTAGAAAGTGGCTAAGACAGGACTTGAACCCAGGTTTGCCCAAATTCAGGGCCTGTGGTCTTTCCAGTCCAGCGTCTCTGCCTCCGGTTGGACGTGGTCAGGCTCTGTGGTAGAAGTGTCCTTCAGGGATGGCATGGGGGAGGCACTGCCTGGGTCCATTGCTGAGGCTCCCTGGTGAACTGCACACCAGGGGCGTTGCTGAGGCAGGTGATCAGCATCCCTTGCGGCAGTGATGGTCGGCAGAGCCCACTGTCGGAACCCTCGCCCTCCCTAGGACCAAGCATGCGCCTCCTCACCATCTCCCTGCCTGCCCGGTACTCCGCTGAGAACACGTTCTCCACACAACAATCAAAAGATCTCTAAAAACTGATAACCAAACCCACCATTGCTCTTCTTAGAGCCCTCTAGCTGTCACCCATCCTGCTCTGAAAAGCCACTGAAAGTCCTTCCCGTGCACGTGTGGGGTCCTCTAGGCTCTGGCCCTGCCTTCTCCCGTCTTTGTCTGCTTCGCTCCCTGCTCTCCGCCCTTGCCTGCCCTCCTGGCTCCTCACACAAGCCAGGCTCATTCCTGCCCCGCGGCCTTGGACCAGCTGCTCCCTCCTCCTGGAATGCCACTCCCCAGGTCTCACAGAGCTGGCTCCTCTTAAGCTTGAAGGTCACCTCTGCAGAGAGGCCTCGGCTGACTGCCTAGGTGCCCTCTCCTGTCCTTATTCGTTAGAGACAGGGTCTCACTCTGTCGCCCAGGCTGGAGTGGTGCGATCATAGCTCCTGCAGCCTCGAACTCCTGGATTTAAGCGATTCTCCTGCGTCAGCCTCCTGAGTAGGTGGGACTACAAGCACATGCCACCGTGCTCAGCTCATTTTTTAAATTTTTTTGTAGACATGGGGTCTCACTATATTGCCCAGGCTGGTCTTGAACTCCTAGCCTCAAGTGATCCTCCTTCCTTGGTCCCCCAAAGCTCTGGCATTACAGGCGTGGGCCACCAGGTCCAGCCTTTCCTGTTCTCTTCTGATTCTCTGCAGAGCAGTTATCACCATGCACTATTTCCTAGTTGACTTAGGTGGTGATTCATTTGGTTCTTGGATTCTACCCCGTAGACTGTGAGCTCCCTGGGAGCAGGTACTTTGGCCATGTTCATGGCGGTCTCCCCGCCTGGGGGAGGGCCAGGTAGAGGGTGGGTACGGATTAACTCGTCTCCAGAGAGCCGGTGACTCCTGGTTTGAGGCAGAGATGGACCACGTGAGCACAAGGGAGAGTCAGATTCTGCAGGGAGGTTACCCTTGGTGGTCTGGAGCAGAAACAGCGCCACGTTGGTCAGGTTCTGGGAAGCATCTGAGTGCATAGCCAAAGAAGACTGCTTTCCACCAGGAGACCCCGAGATGCCAGAGAAAGCCTCAGGGGGCCAGAACCAGAAAGATCTGGGAGCATGGCAGTAGGGACTAGCCAGGGCCAGGAGGCTGGCATGTGAGAGACCGGGCTGCAGCCACCAGCCTCCCGTGCACGGCTGTGTGTGCCGGTGGCTCAGGTCCATATCCCAGCAACTTCCTGTTCCAACGCCCTCACACACATACACCCTCCGCCACCTCAGGAAGCACCAACAGAATGCTTCTCCATTTAAAATTCAAACTTACTGTCTACGTTGCTGTTTTTTTCTAACTTTGTGAGTGTTTTTCCTAATTACCAGTTGGGTTTTAATGAATCTAATGAATCATGTAGATATAAACACAGCACACAGCACGTACAAATATACCAGTTCTTGCATTTATTCACAAGTGAGTATGCGAAAAAGAACGATTGTTGGATTCTCATTATTTGTCATCAGTTGAGGCCACGGGCCTGGGTCATTGTAAAAGTATGACTCAGTACCAGGGAAACACTGTACTAGCTTTGACTAGTCGCTCTTGTTCTTTTTAGGTTTTTTGTTGTTGTTTTTTTTTCTGCTCCTGCTGGCATTACTGCATTCCCCTTTGATGGTGAAAGAATGAGATCAATGAAGGTACCAGAGAATTTATCTGGCAGGATCTTCTCATCTTCCTTTTTACCAATTGTTAGAACTTGGTCTGATTTGCAAACCTGGAGGATGGACGGGTGTCTTGTTTGTTTCTGGTGGTTCCTTTTGTTTTATCTTCATGTTTCTGGTGGTTGGGTTTTGAACGTCAGCCTGCGGAGAGAATGCATCCTTCCTTGACTGAGATGAGAGCGCTTTGAAAATTGTAAAGCACGCACATTGTCAGTAGTTTTGTTGTTGTTGTTATTGGTTCCTTCCTCCAGACAGGGGCCTGGTTCCTGCTCTATTCCACCTTCTCCGCATTATAAAATCCTGAGCTTTAGACCATCCACCCCAGGGTCTCTGCATCTGCAGGAGAAGCGAATCTGTGGCTTCCCCTGCCCATGCTGGGAAGCCCCTGAGCTCCCTGAGATTGCAGGTGCTCTGGGGCCTGCAATTTGGTGAGCCTGTGCCAGAAGCCGCCCCTGGAGGGAGCAGAGGCAGAAACCCTCTAGTTTATCTCCAATGGACGAAGTCCTTATCTCAGAAGCCACAACTCCCTGGCCAGGATGGGATCCAGGTTCCTGGACTGTCACCTAGTGAATCCACAATTGTCCAGAAGTAGCCTCCGAGATGGCCTGAAATGTAGCTTGAGCTGGCTGTCTAGGAGCTGTTGCACCATGGCGGTCCCTCCTCCCCTCTTCCCAACCCCACTGCTGCCCTGGAGCGGCTGACTCTCAGACGGAGCAGAGTCCATCCTGGGCCAGGCAGAACACAGCTGCCGTAAGCTGATGTGCAGGTGTTGCAATAAATGTCTATGGGGTCACTGCAGACAAGGACCGACTGTATACCTGGCGGGTCTCAGCAGGAACTCCCCCCCAGAGACTAGGCACGCCTCCCCTTCATCAGGTGTCCTAGTTACAAATTAGAATGATTCCAGAGTGTCAAGGCCTGCTGTCTCCCTCTCTTGTCTTGATCCCACTGACTGGGTTGTGACCTGTCTAACAACATCACGTAGGCTTTGCTGTGGCTTCACATGGAGTTAACAGACAATAAACATGCATGAAGTGGACACAAATCTCTGCAGCAGAAACCAGCCAGTGACTTTCTTTGGAGCCATGTCACCTGCCTAACCTAAACTCCAGCAGACACGACATAGACACTCAGGTGATCTGCGGCTTCAGGAACAGGAGCTGGGGCCTGGCATTAGCCAGATGCAGTGGCAGGGTGTGTATTTTCCAGCGTGCTCATCCTAATCCACCGAAGGGCGTTCCTGAGGCACGCAGGGGATGCTATGCAGGCTTCAGTAGACGGCTTTTATTCTTATGCTTGATACTTCCTGCAGTTTTATGTTATCTTGTGCAGTTATAAGGAGATGGAGATAATATGCATGTTTGCCTTCTTCTGATTATGTACAGTGTCATTTCGCCAAAAATCTACACCAGCCACAAGGATACGTTTTGGCTGAATATTAGAGACTTTTCTCATTATATTAAAAAAACAAAAAACAGAAAAACCCAACTAACCTCTCTACTGTTATCACACATAAAGTGACGTAAATGTGTGTGCCATTGCAATAAAGTCACAGTGAGCACAATTAAATGCTCCAGGTGTGGGCCATGACTAAGCAGCATGACTGAATGAGGCCTTTTCTGGTCTTCTTACAGGCCCTTTCCTTGCTGGGATGGTGGATAGCTCAGTGAGCCATCAGAGAGCAACCACTCAGGTGGGTCTGCGTGGCCCTGAGACTGTTCACATTTTCAGCCATCTTTAAGGCTCAGTTTGCTTCTTCAGAGGCAGGAATTTGGAGCCCGCTGCGAGGACTTTGCTGAGTTCAGACTGCGCAGCTCAACTACATGCCTTTCAGGGGCTCATCCGCTCTGCTGGTGAATAATAGATGTTTGGCATTTCCAACAAGGCCGTGTGTCTTGCCAGGTTCTATGAAGACACTGGGGGAAATGTCCTAAAATGCAACCCCTGTCCTCAACGAGCTCACTGGGTGAAAAGCATGACATACAGAGGCAACACGTGAGCAATAAGTCACTTAAGTCATGCTTGAGCATATCTCTGCAAATGTGTGGAGGAGATGGATCAACTAAACCCGCAGTGCAGCAGTGCAGATGTGGAGAGGGCAGCCAGGCTCTGGCAGAGCTCCTGAGTGCTTCCTGTTTTGGAATGCCAGTGGCGTCTGCCCTCCTCACTGTTCAGCATGCATTACCATGCATTATCATGGGTGATTAGTAATTTAAAATTTTTATCTCCTGTAGCTCTCACACTTGATGATGGAATCATCAAATGCTTTAGAGATACCATCGGCCAAAATGGGGAGATCAAGGCAATCAGAGATACACGTGACATGTTCAACGTCTCCAGGTTCCCCGTTCATCCAGCAGCTTGAGAAGTCAGTCTTTGGCTAGCAGGAAGAACAGACAGGCCCTGGCACCACGCCAGTGGCCCTGACACCTCAGGGAGATCCATTTGGTGAGGTCTTCATTTGGGGTTCTAGACCTCATGGCCCCCCTGTGTAGGCAGCTGAGGGTCTTGTCCCAGGATTTTCACTGACAGGCAGGTGAAGGCACTGGGTGACATCAGCACAGATTTATGCACCAGGACTCACTCTGTGGCAAGAAAGAACACTGCTGCTCTTAGCAACACATACAGAAGGACCAGGAAGCAACCTAAGAACCAGTGCCTGGCTTGCAGTCGCATGAGATGTTTCTACTGGGATTCTGGGTTGGGTTTCTCTGGTGAAGGAGCCAGGGCCTGCAAGGGTTTTAAGTGGCCCCTGCAGGTTCACTCTGACCCACCTCAGAGATGCCCCCGCAACACCCAGGGCCCTGCAGGAGGAATCTAGAGACTTAGGGTCTAGGCTCAACACCGCCACTCATTGGCTCTGTGGTCTTGGCCATGTCAACCTAAGTTGAATGGCTGCCACAGACAGCCCTGTGGCCTTCCAGGATGTCATGAGGTATCCACATGGCCTTACGCACATGGGTGGCAGAGCTCTTCCTCTCTGTCTTGCAGTGGGAGGCCTTGTTGCAATGGGAAACAAGCTGTAGAGATAAAAACAATGAACCTGTTGACTGATCCTAGAGACGCCCAGGTGGAATACAATTTTTTTTTTTTTTTTTTTTTTTGAGACAGAGTCTCGCTCTGTCTCCAGGACAGTGGCGCAATCTCGGCTCACTGCAACCTCCGACTCCTTGGTTCAAGCAATTCTCCTGCCTCAGCCTCCCGAGTAGCTGGGATTATAGGCACGCACCATCACGCCCAGCTAATTTTTGTATTTTTAGTAGAGATGGGGTTTCACCATGTTGGCTAGGCTAGTCTCAATCTCCTGACCTCGTGAACCGCCCATCTCGGCCTCCCAAAGTGCTGGGATTACAGGCGTGAGCCACCGTGCCCGGCTGGAGTACATTTAAATAGGACGACCCAAAGACGCACTGATGTGTGCAGCCGCTGACCTGCCTTGCACCAGGAAGATGCGCGATACAGCGTGTCATATCACACACATTCAAACGTTAGCCAGACTCTCAAGTCTCCTAAAAATCCTCACAACCAGTTTCCTCGGTGACAGTTTTTCAAATCACCTCTCTTGGAAACAGCTGGAGAGCACATTAGGGCCCAGTTGATTTTGTGGGCTCCTAAATACTTATTTGGGTCCTCATATGGCAAGAGCTTCCCATCTCCTGCAGCAATCCTCAAACTCTCCAAACTCCTCTGGGTGGAGCTGTAAAGACCCTCTTCATGCAAACAGCCTGTCCTGAGCCCCAGCAGCCCTGGGAGTCCAAGCACACCGTCTGCAGGAGACTGCGATGAGATGGCTGTGCAGACGGGAGGGCGGGGGCCTGAGACCAGCACTGCCTTACAGTGTTCTCCTTATACCCCCTGTGGTTCAGGCTTGAGCTCCAGGAAATAAAGAAGAAAGAAGCATGCTTATGTCCATTAAGGCAGCAGCAGTGGCGTGGAGGCCCCGCATCTGAAGTTAGTATTCTATGATGGTGATCAGCCCTTGTATCTTTCACCAGTAAGAAAACAGCGCCCCAGACACCATGAAATCCCTGTTAGAGCCTCATCTTCCTTTCTGACCCTTGACTCTCACTAATATACAAAGGCTGCTCTCCAGTGACAGGGCTAGTGACTAGTTTCACTTGTCTTTCTACAAAGAGAAGCATTTTAAATGCTTTCTATTTGTAGCCAACAAGCCCTGGGATGACTAACAGCAAAGGTGGCATCTCTCTGTACATTGATTTTTAGTGCAGGCTTAATGTCTGTATGTAATTATTTTTACCATGCAGGTGAAGCAAGAAATTAAATTGGGTTTTTTAATGAGGGGGAAAAACCAGCACTAGAAATGAAAGATCACAGGCGAACTTGAGCAGGTCACCTGTTTGCAAATAGTTTCTGCTTTGGGTCTCTTGTTACTGAAAATACATTTCCCCTGCCCCCTTCCCCCACACTCTACAGATCTGCTGTTGCTTTCTTTGGGTTTCTCAGGAAAGAAAAGTCTCCTAGGACCCTCCTCTTCAGCTGCCTGACAAGCCTAAAAGGAGAGCAACATTCCTGTGTAAGGGAGGGTAATGGGTTTTCTGCAGTTTCATACATACTCCATCGAATTCGTGGCTCTTGAGGCTGGAGGAGCTCCTGGAGGAACCAAATTCATGTCCTCAGGGCCGGATGAATCTACCACGCGGCGATGCTGGGAGGCATACACGAGCTGCCCGGCTTCCCCCTGAGAAAACAGTCTGTTCCTTCTTCAGCTTGCCCTTCTCCACTTACAGGCTATGAGAGAGAACACTGGAACTCTGAAAACAAGGCCCAGGGAATCGGATTTCCACCCTGGTCGAGGTGGGAAGGGGAGGCCCGGACATCCCCGCCAGAGGCTGGATTTCCAGGCAGTACCTGGGAAGACAAGCTGAGCCAATGGGAGGCTGGCCGTCAGGTTAGGCTCAGACATGCTGTGCCCCAGTGGATACCAAGCCGCTGAACTCAGTGTTGCTTCTAGAAGGTCATCAGGGGCTGGGAATGACGGACGGGGATGTGGCTCGACCAGGCCCTGACCTGGGCATCAGCTCCAAAGTCAATAGCCCTCTCTCACTCTGGGTAGCTGCTCTAGCAGACTCTAGGAGGCTGCTCCTCTGTCTGACATGAGAGATTCACTTGCCCTTGGTTTTGAGTCGCAGGTTAAGGAAAGGAGACAACCATCATATCAAGTTCTACTTCCAAACCTGAGCCTCTACTTAAGAAACTCAAGTTCGTCTTTGGATCAGTTCTGCACAGCAATAAGTTTTTATTTGTACTGTCTCCCCAACCTGAGGCAAAAGTGTGCCCCTGTCTGGCCTCCAGCTCCCAGTCTCCCCTAGCTCTGCCATCCTCTGGGGACCCCAAGCCTGTGGGTCCTGTTTGTATGGAACTGGTACCTGATTCTCCCCTCTGCTCCTTCCAGCCCTCCTTGGCCGTGTCCTCGGCACAGATGTCAGCCAGGGTGTGTGGGGCCCGGGGAGGCAGGGAAGGACTGGGCATTCCAGCCAGCAAGGGCGGGAATGGGTCTGCTTTGCTATACCCCCAAAGGAGGTCAACCAAGTCCCCTCACCCCGACCCCAATAGGGCCCTCTTTGCTTTATCTTAGTGCATCCCCAACTCTGAGCTGGGAATGCCTCCCGAGAAAGGCAGCCAAGGCCTGTGATAGTAAGGAGGAGCATGAGGAGGGATTTCTGGGGTCCATCTCCTACTCACCCATGTTTCCCTCCACGACCTTGACCCTCCTGGTGGCTCTGTCCTCTCCCTGGACATGGGGCACAATCATGCACACTCTGGAAAGGCCAAGGAGGGCTCTTCAGAGGGCCAGCTGTGGTCCATCTGAAGGTGACAATTTGCCAATTTGTTTTACAGGGAGGCTGCCACGGGCCTCACAATAGCAGTCCCTGCTTCCGCCTTTCTGTCATCTTCCAACTAAAGAGGCCAGGAAATGGCCGAGTCAGCTCCTGCTGCAGCACCTCCTAGAATCAGAAGACGCCTTTCCGAGAATCTTGCCGAACCCTGAGGGTAAGGAGTGTCAGGTTTTGCAGCAGGGGGAAGCTGGCAGTGGAACCTCCACTTCTAAGTAACCTTTGCTTCGGAAACCTGCCAAGTCTTTGCCTGGAGACTTGCCTTTGATCACGACTTGTCACCTCTCAGGAGATGTTCCACTTTCTAAGCAGGTGAAAAACGAACCGGATTAAAAATAAGGAACTGGACTCTTCACAGTGTCCCCCCTGTCAAGCCAAACTACTGGTTGCACCTCCAAGGGGGAAAAGGGAATATCCCTGTTCCTCAGGTCCCAGGGCTCCGTGGGACCCAGGACCCCTGAACAGCCTGCAACCCTAGGACGACAGCCTGGCCACGCTCCAGCAGAGAGCAGAGGCTTGGGCCACGGCCACGGACTGGCTCCTGCTCACTGGGTTCACCTTGGTGACCAGAGGGCACTGTGACCGCCCACTTCTCCTCCCTCCCTTCCTCCTCCCCTCAGCGCTTTATGGACCTGAGTTTCTGGAGCTTTCTCAAAACCGTGGACACATTCCCAGTGGAAATCATGACATTTTCCGTTTCACATTACGCACTCCACAATGCCCCAGGAAGGGAGAGAGAGAGGGAAGGAAAATAAGGCCTGGGAGCCAGCCCCTCTCTGTCTGCAGCCAGGGCTGCTGGCTGCTCTGTTTATCCTGGAGTCACCTCCCTCCCGAACTTGACAGCCAGTGCCCCAGTGTTTTCTCGCGCAGTCAAAGGCCGCGATGAATAGGTGAACTGCCTTTTCTATCTACTCATGTGGCACATCTGGATAAAGGCGTGCCTCTCTACTTTGTTGTGTTTTTTTAAAACTTTACTTTCCACTGCCATGGTAACTGCTGCATGTTTGGCAGAGGGAAAGAGGAAAAAAAAAAAAAAAGCTCGGAGAGAAGAAAAGGAGCTCTCAGCGCGGGGCTGGCGGCCGTCCAGGGTAATCATGCCGCAGAGCTGAAATGAGGCCTCTGGCGGGCAGCCAAGTTACAAAGAACAAAGCTGTCAGTTCCTAATGTTGGCGGCAATGCTTGTTTGGCACCCTTATATGGTTTCCCAGAACTCCCTGCCTTGGCCGCCTTCCATTCCCTTCAGGGCAGCAAACAGGATTAGCACAGCGCTCCGACTTGTTTTTCTCCTCTCTCCTCCAACTGTTCCAATGACATCATCCCTGCTGCATTCATTTGCCAGCAGGGTGGTTTTTTCTCTCTCTCCACCTCCCTCCTCCCTTCCTCCCTCCCTCTCCCTCCATTTCTCTCTCTCACACACACACATCTCTACTCCCACTCACTTCCTGTAGCCTCCCCCTCGCCTCTGACTTTCTTTAAATGCAATGTTTTAGGTCATTCTTCTTGTCCAGCTTCTCTGTTAAATTAAAAACACCCTGGTGCTTGTACATTTAGCTGAATCAAGCCAGACGCTGTATTTTATTTTTATAACTGAATTCCTGTGAGATAAAAATCTCATTTTCCTTAGTAGGCTGTAATCGGCACTCACAGGGATGTGGTTTCCAACTGCCCCAGCTCGCGCTTCCTTACGAAGCTCCGCTGAGAAATGAGCTTGGCTCCTGTTCAGGTTTAAAGGGCCCGAGGCCGGTCACACGTTGCTCACTCATACACACACACACTACACACACACACAGGATGTGCACACAAAGACCATTGTACATGTATGCACACACACACACGGACACACGTTCTTGTCCAGGGAAACAGCTACGGCTCCACAAAGAGCAAAAAAATATCCCCTGAGACAGACACACAATCAGTACCCAGTGTCATTCTTCCCCTTTCCAGGAGGAAAATAGGTGAATAAGTCAAGCTGAAAGCTGCTTCCGAAAAGACTGTTTTAAACTAGCAGGCAGGCCAGCGTTATGCAACTCATGACTGGGTTCATTAAAGGAATCGAGGTTTGCCGACTGCACAAATGTTCCCCTGCCTCCGCCCCAGCCCCCCCCACCCCACCCTGCTCTGATTCATGAACTAGTTTTCAGATTCATGAATCACTCGGGAGCCAGCAAGAGAAAAATGAGTAGTATTGATCTCATTTCAATTGAAATGGGCTCATTAAGGCCATGCTGGCTGTGGATGGCTTTGCATGACAAGACGCTGGCCAGCGTCCGAGGTCTGCAGGCGGGCGCCCCAGCCCGCGGGTGGGACAGGACTCCTTGCGGGAAGCCTCCGCGGAGGGTGCCCCTTCTTCGTATTATTAAATGGACACAATATGATCTACTGGTACAAGGGACTCTGGCTGGACTCGGCGGCCCTCATTGGGCAGGCCAGTTGCCTTCTTTTTGTGTTGCCCATTTATTTTATTTTATTTTTTTCACAGTTAATGGAATCTCAGTGCAATTTCTCTCCTGGATCTCTGGTGACTCTCAAGGACTACCTGAAGTAGGAATTCACCTTCTGAACCAACTGGCGTGTCTTGGGGTTTGTTTTAACGCAAACAAGAAGCTTTTTACTCTTTCCCTCCAGCCCTCGGCCTCGCCACCCACCTCGCACTGTCTTCAGCGAGAAGGACTAGGGACCAGGAACCATCTAGACTTGGAGTCATCTAATTTATGTGGGGAAAGGTTCTCCAGCAACTGGATGGCTGCCTTCACGTGGACACCGGTTTTATAAAACCATTCTTTCCCTTCCCGAATGAGAGTATGGTTGAGGAAGCAGCAATAGAGCCTGGGTGCTGAGACATCGCAGAGGGAGGCGTTAGGCCCCTGGGGCAGATGTCGCAGAGGCTGCCCACCAAGGAGCTCTCTTCTCTCCCACTGCCTTTCCTCTCCCCACTTGAGTTCCAGCTCCTCTTGACAGGTTTTCCCCTCCCCATTCCAGCCCTTCGCCTTACACTTGTCCCCATGGCTGGGGAATCTTTTCCTCTTCCTCTCTACAACACCGGTTGGGCACCGTGTCCAAGCAGATTGGGAGAGGCTATTAGCTTTGATTTGCAGCTTCCAAATGGATTTTTGCATGGTTTCTTCCTCCAGCTCCTTCCACCCCGACCCCGGCCCCGGGAGATTAAAAACAATGAACTGGACACATGCTTTTTAGAAACCCCAAAAAGCTGTCAACCAACACCATAGAAGGATTCCATCCTAAGAGGCATACTTTTGGATCCAAGAGTTTAGAAATGAGATTCTTATCCATTGACTTCAGAGACACTGTCGTTCATTAGACGCATTTCCCTTGGCAGGGATTCGACGATGTGACCTTACTCCCCTTTGTTCCTGCAGTGCCCAGAGAAACTGGGAACGACCCAAAGAAGGAAAAGGAAGATGTGTTTGTGTGAATTTCAATCAGCAGTTGGTTCAGAGTCAAGAAGAGCTGTTTTGCCTTCCGTGAGGTTTGCTTGAAGGTGCCTTTCGGCTCTGAGCTGCCCGAGCATTCTTGGGCTGAATCTGCAGTCAACCGGAGCCCTGGGCCTGCCGCTCCCCGCGGGTTAAAACCCCTCCCACAGATTTGCTGGCTGGCCTTAGAGCAAACGGGGATAGTGGGTTGGCTCAGGTTTTGCATTAACTCGTCTGATTTTTTCCACTGCAGCCTCCCATTCTGTGATAAAGCTAAGTTGCTAGGAAAGCTTTATGTAACACCCACCCAGCCTCAGCTTCTCAGACCAGCAAGTGTTGTTTTCAGAGTTCCCCATAAACCTGGCAGCACATCAAAACCTCTGTTTCATAACAGACTAGAAATAGGATTTTCTAATAACATTCCGAGGACTGGGCTTATCGTGCAGGGATCTGCACTTTTATGAATTGTTAATGGTTAACTAAACAAAGACCCCCAGGACACCCAACCTGCTATCTCTGGGGTCAGGATGGGAAGGGAAGCTGGAAGAATGTGGTTTCTACATCCATGATCTGTTGGTTAGTGACCCAGGGCCCCTTTCAAAGAATTTGCTCAATAATCTCAAACATATTGGAGGATCTTATTCTTGTTTTTAAAAAAGAAAAACAACTACCTTCTTCCTGCTTCTTCCTTCATTCATGGAGAATGTGGTTTCCTTTTATTTTGTTGCCAGACACACTACAGTTATGGATTTAACCCCTAGCTTTCCTGTGGGAGAGAGCAGCTTTCTTCCAGACACACCTAGATCTGGGGGATCCAAATATCTTCATGCAATAGACAAACCACACATTTCAAACTCCCCTCCCAGAATCGTGGGTTGACAGAGTGATTACAGAGAGAAGGGAGCATGAGGTTGCCACGTCCCTCCTCCCTCACACCCATGCGCTCCTCCCGAGATGCGGTCCACCCCATCTCGTCCGGTTCTGGATTAGATTATCACAGGGATGACAGCTCCCTCCAAAAGGCCATTTGCAGCCTATTTAGTTGTCACTCAAGAAACTTCTTCCTGGGATTCCAACGATATGTTCCTTTGTTCCGTGTCGTCACATTGTCCCTGCTGGTGTGGCGGTGCCTCCCTTCCTGACTCTTCCCCATCCTCCTTGTGCAGTAAGTACGTGGATATCACTTCAAAGCAAAAGGAGCCCTTGTCCATCCCTGTTGAGGTGAGAAGGACCATCACCAAAGCCCCCAGACAGGGTAACTGTGGAAGGCAGGGCCTCAGCATTAGCAAGGCTGACCTTAGGGAGAGCCTGATGACAGGTAGCTGCCTCTGGGTGAGCATGAGCTGCCTTAAGAGGATGCTGTTTTATGGGCTCTCCCTCACTCCCTCCTATGACCCTCCATGCCCTCAACATTCTTCCCTGGGTGAACTCTCTGGGCTCACCCACAGGAGCACCTCGATTCCCTGACCAGGACCTAAGCTTTCGCCCAACTGGAGCTACACTGCCCCTTCCCTGCACAGCCCTCAGCTCTGTGCACCCTGTAATGTCCCTTTTTTCCAGCTTCATCGTCATCTCTCCCTCTCCCCAATCTCCTCAAATAATTCTGCTTGGTAAATCTCTTCTAGCTTCTTGCTTTGGAATATTGGCTCCCAGAGGTTCCAATTCTGGCCTTTCCAGGGTACGTCTCACGTGGTCATTTCTTCCGTGGCTGTCCACGTAGTTTCTTCCATCCAACTGGCGTTAGCAACATCTTCCCATGTAGTTCCATTTGAATGTGATTTACCGGCTTCTTACCCTTTCTTCTGGATTATTAGTAAACATGAAAAAGAAAAGGCTCCCCTCTCACCAGGGCTGTCGCTTACGTCCAGCTGGGCCCTCAGGAAGAAGCCCCATGCCCCCTGACCTGCACACCAGCCCTCAACGTGAAACGACTGACTCCAAGGAAACTGCAGTCAGAGTGGGCTTCCCTCACCAGGCCGAGATTTCATATCCTTGAGATCCATTTAGTGCCTGGACACCTGGTTGCTATGGGGATGGTTGTCATGAAAAACACACCAATCTGTAGAGAGATATAAAACGGATCCCGGTGGTACACACTCGGGCACATTAGCTCTGAGAAATGGCTTGCTGCTTATCACTTTCTTTTGTGGACACAGTGCCTCTGCTTTTCAAATTCAACCTGGGTGACCTTCTTAGAACCAGGCCAACACGAATCCATTTTCAGTTATTTCCTAAGGGACAATCAAGGGCTTCCCCAAATGCCAGATGTCCCCCATCTTCCTGTCCCGAGCTGAGTCAGCTGAGAAGAAGAGGACATTCTTTTCTGGCACGGTTTGTCCCTTACTGACTGCCATTGATCCATTAGCAAAACAGAGCAGGCAGAACAAAAATACTGACCCTGACAACGCTTCAGATCAGGTGGCTCCGATGAGTGACAGATGTTAGCAGGAGACCTTGGATGCACTGCCCAGTTTGCAGGGGCAGAAGCTGAAGGGGACACTAGAGACCAATTCAGGACACAGCATAAACCTGCATCAGGACTGGGTGATTCAGCAAGGTATTAGCTCAGGGCTGGGTAATTCAGCAAGAGACACTGAAAAGATGTATAGGGGTGTTGATTAACCTTACCTCCTCTTTCTCCACATTCTCAGAACTTGCATTTGGTTATCACTTGCTGAAGGTCTCTTTCTCCCTTGGTCTGGCTTATTTGCAGAAACCAGTAAAACATTTCATGCATCTCTCTTGGGCATAGACCTAGACTCCACGACTCTGGAAGGGTAAAGGGGCAGACACTGGTTCATTTTGCAATTCACAAAGAATAGCTGGAGGCGTTCTGGCATTTACTTGGGGTAAGGGGTTGAAAGAATGGTTTGGTGTTCCGATTTTAAGCTGTGCCATTGGCTAAGTGTAACTTGGAGCAGGCAAATGGAGAATATTAACTACAGCAATAGTCACGTTATAAATGCAGGCAAGGTCTACTTCTGAAATGGTTCCGGCCGGGCGTGGTGGCTCAAGCCTGTAATCCCAGCACTTTGGGAGGCCGAGACGGGCGGATCACGAGGTCAGGAGATCGAGACCATCCTGGCTAACATGGTGAAACCCCGTCTCTACTAAAAATACAAAAAACTAGCCGGGCAAGGTGGCGGGCGCCTATAGTCCCAGCTACTTGGGAGGCTGAGGCAGGAGAATGGCATAAACCTGGGAGGCGGAGCTTGCAGTGAGCCGAGATCCAGCCACTGCACTGCAGCCTGGGCGACGGAGCGAGACTCAGTCTCAAAAAAAAAAAAGAAAAAAAAAAGAAAAAAGAAATGGTTCCTAGCGCTAGTGGGACTCCCTATCTGAAAGCCCGCATTAAATACGTTCTTTCTTTTTGGGGGAATATGTCTGAATTCTTAAAAATGGGTCAGAACTTAGTCACTGACTTGGTGTTTCATCTTCAGCAATTCCTTTGATTACTCAATCCCTCAATGTCCTTCTTTATTACTGGGAGAAGTGATTTTGTTTCTGTTTCATACTAAAAAGAGTTCTAAACATCTTTCGGTCAGTCCCATCACATTGCTGCTAAGAGTGAAGGTAAAAACTAGACTCAGATGAATGCATGAATGTGAGAACAATGAATGCATTTATCATGCACAATATTAGTATAATGTGCTATACAATGTTAGGATGTGTGTTCTTAGTACTCCCTATAGACTGAGTGGTTTTAAAAAAGAAGTCCCGCTGTGGTGTTCCAAATTCTTCAGCTAGTTCCACTAACTACACTGGGCTACTGTTATTTTGACCTCTCATTTGCATACCTTCAATTTCTCTAAATACTCTTTTAACCCTTCCCTATCAATAGTTTACTGACTGCATCCTCCCAATCATTCTTACCTCTTATCTTTATCTTTCTCATTTAAGCTAATTTTTTAAAAGCAGTTTAAAAGCTCAGCTAATTTAGTCATTTCCCTTGCAACACCCTTCTCTTTCATTAATGGACCTAGTTTCTCTTTTTCCACACTCTTCCCCCGGCGCATGCACACACACATGCACACACACAAAAGCAAACATGTTTATAAAAACACACCTTCTTCCCTTAGTTCCTTTGGCTGGCATTAAATCATTCCGCCTTTTTTTTTCTCTCCCGCCCCCATATTTTTCCTAAACACGTTAACTTGGCCTTGGCGTTCTTTCTAATTCTCCTCCCTCTGTGTCTCCATTTCTTGAACAAGTTCAAGAGAGAGTTGCTCTTTTGATTTTTTTCGCCACCCTGGCCCAGCTGAAAGCACAGGGAACACTTCTTGCTGCTATTTTTTATCCTGTTTTCATGGGACCTGGAGTCTCAGCCCTGCAATTATGGCCTGTTTCATGTTATCTTTCTCCCAAGGCAGCAGCTCACATCCTGGCAAGCGACACAATGGCAGTGTGGGTCTTGACTTAGCTTTCATACCTTTTGTTTCAGAATGCAGGATTTCCTTATAGTTTGTTTGGGCTTTTAAAAAAGCTTATTTACTGATCCTGAGAGGTGCCAGATTTACAACCCTGAAGAATAAAGGCCAAGTTTCTATGTGCCTGGAAATACTCCATCATGTCCAGGCCACTGTGACGTTTTGAGCCAACCTAGAGGCTGATTTGATGGCTGTGGGTTCTATCCTGTTGTTGCCAAAGAGGGGCTGCAAAAACAGACCAGACCACAGCTCACTGTGCCTCTTGTTGCATAGAGAGGACAGCGCGAGGAATTCAGACCAGGATAATGTTTGAAAATGGGGAGAACGTTGATTACATTTTAAAACTACAGTCTTGTTTATACTCTGGTAGTCAACACTAATCATTTATTTGTTTAAATTAAGCTCCCTCGCCTTAATTAAAAGTTGCAATGTGATTTAAAAAAATTTATCCAACTGTGTTTAAACCTCACATTCCTAGATTTTGTACCAAAGCCCTATCTTTATACAATAATTTCAATACAATACAGCATTTTCACAAACAAATACTTAAATGGAGACATGAGGTCTTTTTAGGAGAGAGGATATGTGACCTTCATGGTGGAACCACAGACAGGGCCTTAAGCATGAGCACATTGTAGGTTTACTCAGTAATCTCCAACCAACGGTGTCTGGTTTTTTTTTTCCTTGAAGCCAGTGTAATGTCGCTGCCCGAGAAGCACTGGAGGAGAGGCAGGAATACAGACAGATTTGTTGAGAGCACTTACACGTGTGCACACACAGTAACAAAGGGCAGGCTTGTTGTACGGCCATATCACGGAGCCAGGGGACATACCTTGGGAAGATGAAATGTCAGTACTGTCTTCATAGCACAGAACCCAGCTCTATACCAGCGCTGTTAGGGAGCTCAGGTCTGGGTGATTTCAGAGGCCCTGATCCAAGTAACTTTCCTAATAAGTCTGACGCTGTGTTCCAGATTTGTACTTTATGTTTACTCCTGGCATCAAGACAGTGTCTCCAGAAGTTTCTTTTTAAAACTATTTTTTCCCCTTAAAACGCTACATCCCCTGCCTGAAGCGATGGTCTCAGCCAGCCCAAGTGCCTTGATAGCGCATTGTTCGAGTTTTGAATCAAATGCCGCCTTTTCATGGAGAACTTTCTGAATCTGCAGTTAAAATTTCTTTTTTTTCTGGGTGTCCGGAGTAAAACACCCTCTGTGAAAGATTTATCACTTCCGCTCTATGACAGCTGCCTGTGGGCATCCCTCAATGGTGAGCTCCGTGAGAGCAAGGACTGCGTCTTTGTCCTCCAGATCATGACTCGTGCTCAGTACTGCTCTGTCCAGAATTTATTGTTTTGTATTTTGACGCCTCTGTCCAGATGTCTCTCTGGGATCACAGACAGAGAGCTCTTTGAGCACATGGACTTCGTCTTGTTTATCTTTATAGCCCGAGTGCTGAACAGACTGTCACACCAAAGGTGCTCACATGCCCGTCAGATGATTGAAGTTGTACAACCTGTAGAAAGAAGAGCTAAGTGTCCACACAGCCTTCCCTACTCTTTTCATTCTGTGTACCTATCTGGCTGTTGCCATTTACTCCCTTCTTTCTGTTTCTTTCTCTCTCTCTCTCTCTCCCCTCCCCGCCCACTTTCTTTCTTCCTTCTTGCTTGCTTGCTTGCTTGACAGAGTCTCAAGTTATCACCAGGCTGGAGTGTAATAATGGCACGATTTTGGCTCACTGCAACCTCCGCCTCCTGGGTTCAAGCGATTCTCCTGCCTCAGCCTCCCGAGTAGCTGAGATTACAGGCATGCGCTACCACTCCCTGCTAATTTTTGTATTTTTAGTAGA
>NW_012103699.1:1059486-1101076 GCF_000951045.1 Mandrillus leucophaeus
GCTATTTTTTTGTATTTTTTTTATTAGAGACGGGGTTTCACCGTGTTAGCCAGGATGGTCTCGATCTCCTGACCTCATGATCCACCCGTCTCAGCCTCCCAAAGTGCTGGGATTACAGGCTTGAGCCACCGCGCCCAGCTTAGAGCCATATTTAGACATCTTAAATAGTATCCTCCACTGCCTACAGTCCAAAGGACTGTATTCAGTTCCCGTGATCCCTCCCTGGCATGGTAACTCTCTCTTGCCTTAGTTTCCATGGCATGACAGCCTTCTGCTTGCCTTCTTGTCGCAGAGCTCATGTATCCAGCAATTATTGGTGCTCCCAAGGTTCCTTGTTCTTCCTCCTTCAGAGGCGTGTGCTCCTCAACAACTCTGGTTCCAACAGCCATGCCAATGTGAAGGACCCTAGATTTCCAACCCCAGCAAGGACCTCTTTCCAGAGCGTTGGATGCGCATTCCCATTAACCTACTAAACAGCTGCACGTGGATATCCCAGAGCCCCTTTAAACTCAGATCATCATCTTCCCACCAAAATCTGTTCTCCCCTCAACTCAGGACAAAGACCTCACTGTAGGAGAACCAAGGAAGCGGAAATCTAACAGGTGGCAGGTCACCTATAAAACCTTAGTGCCATGCAAGAGGGCCGTCCCAGGCGGTCATGCTCGGTATTGAGCCAATGTAACGAAGAAGCGCATAGTGTGTGCTGGGCATTTTTCATGATGTTTCGGCGGTCCCACATGGCTGAACTTCCCAGGAGCTTCCCAAAGCTCCTGCTTTGGTTAATGGTGAGCAGTTAGGCCAGATGGCCTTGCAGATATCTTTCCTACATGGGACACACTGCTGCAGCCTTGCTGTAAGGCGTAGCCTGCCTTTTTCTTTTTTTTCTTTGTATGATAAAAGAAATGTGGCATATTAATATATTCTCCCTGGTTTTCAAAGATTCCCAGTGCATTTTTCTAATACAGCAGCTATTTACATTATATTTTCTTCTTGATTCATCATTTTTGAACGAGGCCTTGTGGGTTTGAGGGCTGGTAAGAAAGAAATAGTGCTGGGGAGAGGGTGAGGAAGATTGCTTTAGATGAGAGGCACGATTGTAAATCTTGAAGTAAAATTATCTTTGTGAACTAAATGGTACCTGAATTTTATTCAAGTGAAAAGCTGGGCAATTGAGTGTGATTTAAAATGATCACTGTTTTATACTTCAAATGCACTGAAACAGGTTTCTTTTGCAATAACCCGGAGAATATATGCAAATTGAAGTTATATTGATTAGTCTGAAGAAGTGAAGGCTGACTGAATAATCGGACTGCAAGGATATGAAGTATTATGTTGAGGATATATACTGTGATTTACCAGTAAATAGTACACAAAATTAAAACGGACTTAAAGTGTTCAGGAAATATGTAGGTTAGATAATAAAAAAATTAAAATTTCTAAAAATAACTAATGCTTCATGGATTTTCAAAGTGTTTTTTTGTTTTGTTTTGTTTGTTTGTTTGTTTTTGGAGGTAAGGAGAAGATACTAGGGGAAAAAAGCAGATGGAAAACTGCCTTGTGTTTTTTCTTTAGTAGTCCCGAGTCTGTCCTAAAGAGCAGAGATTTCAGAGTATGGTCTTGGAAACCTTTGTGTTCTTTGTTTCTTGTAAGACGCCACACGCCTCTGTCCCTGGCCAGAGGCTGATTTCGCTGTATCTAACGTGGGTTTCTTGATCTGCTGGGAAGGCCCAATGTCTAATTTCCTGGTCTGCACCCTGCAGAAACCAGTGGAAATTAAGCAGTGATCGATTATCCTACCCCATCACAGCTTTCCTAGATCAGATGATGCTGACTGAGGCTTTGAAGTATTGACAACACACTCTTTTTTCTTTTTACACCTTTTCTTCAGAGGACCTGACTCATTCCCTGTAAAGGGAGGAATCACAGCAGAGACACCCCCTGTAGCCACACTGCACCCTTGCGGGGGCTGAGGGGTGAGAAACCGGATGTTGGTAGTGGTGTTGTTACCCCTCATGACACAAATCAGGCCCTTCCTCCATACACTTCATTGAGGGGATTCTGAAATGGGGTTCTTGGGTTGCTCTGCTCTAAAATGGAGCATGGAGTACCACCTTGCAGTGTTGCTCTGGGCTCTGTCTTTTGCCTGGGTCTAACTTAACAAGGGCAATGGCAAGAAAGGGTTTGGGAGTCAAGAGACTATTAATTCCAAGGGTCAAGGATTGGCACATCTTGGAAGATTCTAGAAGTGTCCACTCAGATGGCAAATATGGGGACAACCTTACCAGTCCTCCTTCCAGTAAGGAGGCTAACGTGGACCCACTCACTGCTACCAACCACCAACCCTTGACCCTTGGAATGAACCAGTCTATTAACTCCCAAACCCTTTCTTGCCATTGCCCTCACTAAGCTAGACCCAGGCAGAAGACAGGCCCCAGAGCAGCACTGCAAGGCGGTGCTTCGTGCCACTTTCATCAGAGAGGCGCCTGTGAGATTCTGCCTTGTCCCCATGACCTAGTTCATGCCCTCGATATGCCGGTGAGATGTGCAGGAGCTTCCTCAAAGGCCCCATCATCCAGCCTTTATTTTTGTACTTCTGTATGAGTTTTTCTCAACTCCTGCTGTCCAGTAGCCTCACTTAAGGAACCTATAAATAATACCTATGCTTGGGCCCCACCCCAGCCCCATTAAACTGGATTCTCTGGGGAGGAAACCTGGCAGTGGTGCTTTTTAAAAAGCTCCCCCGATGACTTTAGTGTGCAGCCTGGATTGAGAATTGCTGGATCAATTGCTGGGGGAAGAGAGAGTTCTGTGCCAGCATATGAGTGGGTTTTCATAGCACTAAGGAGCCTTACTCTGTGTAGGTAATACCTACACTTCAACCAGGAGTTCTGACAGATCAAGGACCATTGCCCTACCGGCTGGGGAGGCACACGAGAGAGGCACGGGCAAGGAACCAGTACAGGGAGCCCATTTATCTGGGAGAGCTGTACAAAGTTCACTGCAAAGGGTGAAAACTGAATTGTCTGCATTACGCGTGGGTCTTTGGCAGATACAGATGGGGAGACAGGACATTTCTGCAGAAAGGACAATGTGCAGGTGTGATGCAGCATGATTTTTCAGGGGCACTAGAAGGTAAGTGCCAAAAAAGCAGACTCTGGGGCTTCCTTGTCTCTTTCCAGGAGCTGAGACCTGAGCTAGACACCATCAGGTACATAGCAGATATGAGTGGAAGGAATGAATTGGTGGACATGGAAGTGTTGTCTTCTCAAGGGTGCAGGGGGTGCCTGGAAATGAGGCTGGAGACAGCAGGAGCCCTGTCATGGATGGAATGCTGCACCATTAATTAGACTTTACCCAGTAAGCTAGAAGTTCTCACCTGGTTCAAGGATGAGGACCTATATTTAATAAGAAAAAACAAAATTCTTTCACACTGTCTTATAGTGGTAGTAGTCATCATCGTACTTTAAGAATCGTTGAATCAGTAAATGCATATAGACTAACAAATGACTCAAAATTTAATTATTTTTTAGTGGTGTTTTTTGTTTTTTGTTTTTTTTTTGTTGTTGTTGTTTTTTGAGATGGAGTCTTACTCAGCTGCCCAGGCTGGAGTGCAGTGGTGTGATCTTGGCTCACTGTAACCTCCATCCCTCTGGGTTCAAGTGATTCTCCTGCCTCAGCCTCCCAAGCAGCTGGAACTACAGGGGCATGCCACCACACCCAGCTGATTTTTGTATTTTTAGTAGAGATGGGGTTTCACCATGTTGGCCAGGCTGGTGTCGATCTCTTGACCTCATGATCCACCTGCCTCAGCCTCCCAAAGTGCTGGGATTACAGGTGTGAGCCACCACGCCCAGTCTAGTGGATTTTAATTTTGACCACAACAGCAAGGTATAGGTACTATATCTGTTTACAACATCAAAGGTTAAGAAATGTTTACCTTTTCTTATCTTTCTAACATAAATCATCACTGTTTTGAGCTCCTAATAGATTAGAGTCTTTCTTAGGCCAGGTGTGGTGGCTCACATCTATAATCCCAGCGTTTTGGGATCAGGCCTAGGCAGGAGGACTGCTTAAGGCCAAGAGTTTGTGACCAGCCTGGGCAACATAGTGCAATACCACCTCTAAAGAAAATAAAAAATTAACCAGGTGTGGTAGTTCATGTCTGTAGTCCTAGCTACTTGGGAGGCTGAGATGGGAGAAGCCCTGTAGCCCAGAGTTTGAGGCTGTAGTGAGCTATGATTGCACCACTGCACTCCAGCCTGGGAGACAGAATGAGACTTCATCTCAAAAAAAAAAAAAAAAGAAAAAAAAAAAGAATATTCACTAACATTTATTGGGTGTGCTGTTCACAGTGCTTGACACTTTATTGCCTTAACATTTCACTGTCACCACCACCCTAAGAAGTAGGTACCGCCATTTCCTCAGTCTTACAGAGAGGAGGAGAGAGATTAGGTAAATACGTGCGAAAATCAATATAATTTGATGAACAACTAGATTTGGAGGTGAAGGAGGAGGAGGATGGTCCAGGATGACTCACAGATTCCAATTCAATAACTGAGTGGAGGGAGATGCCATTAACTGAACTGGGGTCCAAGGGAAGATTCTTCAGCCTTGTCGGGAAGTTTATTGTCTTTAACCTTCCAGAGCCACTCTTTCCATTTCTATTTCTCTCATACATTTCTTACAAAAACATATAAAGTACTCATTAGCAGTTAACCAAATTCTTAACTACTGATTGAACCAGACCCAGTCAAAGGGATAACTCTTTGACATTGACGGCTAAAAATGGATTATCTCGATTTCATTCTTTCCCTAGTCTTTCACCATGACCCTGATTCATTAAAGTCAGTCTTCAAATCAGCCTTGGAAATTGAAAGAGAAAAATCCCTGAGCTGGGCCTGTGCTTTGTGTGTGCCCAATGTATTGGCTGTGCTGTGGCCTGGCTTCAGAGACCTACTCCAAAGACTGGTTCTGTGTGGACTGGATTTCGAGCTACGCGAAGGCATCTCACCCTTTGTCAAACACAGCTCTGTCACTCACTCTACAGCTGAGCTGAGGCTGCTAGGTGACTATGAACCAAATGCAATGTGCCCAGTTGCTTTTAAAAAACAAGTCTTCCATCATTCATCTGAAAGGTATTCCTATGATTCCATTAGTCAATCACTTAGCAGATAGGTATTCAATGTCTTTTCTGTGCAAGACATTGTGCTATATAAGTTAGTAAAATTAATAAATGAAATAGAAGGAGGTATAGTAAACAAATTTTAATCCAATGAATGAAAAATGGTGTCTAACAAATGAAAGTACACATAAGAACACTCATACATGTGATACTAGAATTGGAGCTATTCTGGGCCATCTTGGAGGTGACGTTGCCATTGGTACAAGGTGAGGGATCTCTGAACTCAAGGGACACATTTTACTTAGCTCCTCCGAGGTCTCACAGTTATGGTAATAGCTGCAGCACCCCTGCTCCATTGACCTACCCAGGACCTATGGCATCCCACCGAGTCCTCCCCTCCCCCACTGCCCCCCCCATATGATTCTGGGAGCTTCCAGCAGGTGGTTCATATGTGTTCACACACCTCTGTCCTGCAGCCCCTTGTTGATGCCACTTGTTCATGAAATCTCCACCACTGCTCCTGTATCTGGTTCCCTCCCAGTGAATGTTATTGTATGTGAAGAGAGGGGACACTCCCCAGGGTTCCTCAAAACTGCCTCTTGGAGGGGCCCAATGGCCATCGTTCCTTGAGGCACTGGCCTGGAGCAGTGCTGTATCTGCCTTCGATATGGGAGGCTGTTCCTTGTCCCAGTTTTATGGGTCATACATAATCATCTGAGGCCAACAGAGGGCTGGGGTGCGGCTGGGCAGAGCAGACTTCACGTCCCAGTGTAGGCCCAGCCTGAGCCCAGTACCAGAGGACAGTGGTGACTAGCAAGATCCGCATGCCAGGTGGCTGGTAATGGGAGCAAAACTGAATTCTCCTGGACCCTTATGCAACAGTTGTTCAGAGAAGGCCCTGGACGCCTGAGGCTGGCAGAGAGCCTTTGCAGAGAAGGAAGTACTGGAACCTAAGGGAGGCCTGAGGCTGGTGCCTCCTGCACCCCCTCCTGAGCCCCTGCTTGCATGGGTGTCTCCTAGCAACCGCACAGGGCACTGGGACACTTCAGGGCTCAAGTGGCGAATGGCGCTCACTTCAGCCCCGTCTGTTTTGCCTGTTGCCCGAGGTGACCTTCACTCTAAAGTGCTTTTGCATCCTAACCAGCAGCCCCAGGCACAGCAGTCACCCCGGTGGAGTCAGGGGCACCATGAGAGGCGCTACCCAGGAACAGCGGTGTGCACCTTGACTGCCCACCAGCCAAGCCTAAGTCCCTGAGCCTGCTCCTGACACCCAGCTGGCTTGCTTCCCCACCTCATCTTTGACTGCTCTTCCTTTCAGTCACCCCTCATCTTCCTTCTATTTCTATGCAGGTCCAAGCGTCCTTACTGTGGCTTATTTTGTTCTCTCTGCCTGAAAGAGGTCTCTTCACCTGTCAAACTCCCAGGTACCCTTCAGACTGAGGTGACTGTCCCCTTGAATGTGAATTTCCCTGAGGCAAAACTCACCGGTTCTGCTGCTGCGTCTGTGTTCCTTCAGCCCATTCTCCATGCGGGGCCAGAGCCATCTTAGCTCCAGACACGTCACCAGTTCACGTCCCAACGAGTTTAGAATGAGTCCCCATTCTTCGGTGACCACATGCCTGCCCCACTGGGCCATCTCTGACCTCACTCTCACCACGCTCCTCTTCCTTCTAGCGCCATCAGCCTCCTGGCACTTCCTGGAACTGCCTCAGGTCTTTCCTCTTGCCTCAGGTCCTTTGAACAAATGATTCCCTCCTCTCTTTCCCTGGAATTCTCACTGTGTATCTTCCAGGTCTCTGTTTAAATGTCACCTCCTCAGACAGGCCTTCCACACCTTCCTCTCTAAAAGAGGTTGTCACCATTGTCTCATTATAACAAGGCTAGTCTCAGTCCATGTAGGCTGCTAAACAAAACACATAGAGGGGGCAGCTTATAAACAATAGAAATGTATGTCTCACTGTTCTGCAGGCTGGGAAGTCCAAGGCCAAGGTACTGGCTAATTTGATGTCTGGTGAAGACCCACTTCCACGTTCATAGATGGTGCCTTCTTTCTTCATTGTCACATGATAGAAAAGGTGAGGGAGTTCTCTGGGTCCCTTTTATAAGGGTACTAATCCTATTCATGAAGGCTCCACCCTCATGACCTAATCACCTCCCAAAGCCCCACCTTCTAATACCATGACCATATGGTTTTGCTGTGTCCCCACCCAAATCTCATCCTGAATTATAGCCCCCACAATTCCCATGTGTTGTGGGAGGGACCAGGTGGGAGGTAATTGAATCATGGGGGTGGGTCTTTCCAGTGCTGTTCTCGTGATAGTGAATAAGTCTCACGAGATCTGATGATTTTATAAGGGGGAGTTTCCCTGCACAAGTTCTCTTCTCTTGTCTGCCGCCATGTGAGAAGTGTCTTTCACCTTCCACCATGATTATGAGGCCTCCCCAGCCATGTGGAACTGTGAGTCCATTAAACCTCTTTCTTTTGTAAGTTGCCCAGTCTCAAGTATCTCTTTATCAGCAGTGTGAAAATGGACTAATACACATCACTTTGGGGTTGAGGATTTCAACATACGAATTTTGGGGGGACACAAAAAATCAGACCATAGCATTTAGTCATTGTTCTCTGTCTTTCTTTGTTGACTTCAGTTATGACCACCTCCTAGCTAGAGTGTGAGCTTTGTGAGACAGACCTGTGTTGCAGCAGAATATTTGTTGAATAAATTAATGAAGTATTAGGTATTGCCATTTTAATGAGCATGTTTCCTTCATTGCACTGCAAGTCCATTGAAACTATTAGCCTTTGTGACTTTGATATATATATTTTGGCCTGGCCCCAAATCCAAATATTTGCAGAATTGAAGAGAACTTGACTCGTGATTGGAATGAACTGCAAAGAGGAAGTTTTCAATGCTTGAGCACTTCAAACTGAGCCTCTGAAGTGGGACTGAACCCAATGCAAGCCCTAGGCCAAGATTCAAGGGCACTTCTTTAATGTTGCAAGTGACTTAAGGAAATGATCACTGGCCATGGGCAGGCAGGAGAAAGCAGACTGAGCTGAAGGGAAAGTTACTGGTTTACCTCTGGGGTTTCCCTCTGTCCCTGAGTCTTTTCCTTTCCTAGGGCAAGAGCCACCCTATGGGGTTGGAACAGGGTTTTGAGCCTCCTGCAAAGGTGCATCCTGGGCCCTGGTAAGGAGCTCACGGCCTCACGGTTTTTGCTCCTCCTTCCTATGCTGTTATTGGGGAATGATTGCCAGCAAGGGGAGATTGCGAAGAATGAAGAGGGCACTTCAAATGGGCTATTAAAACACACACACACACACACACACACACAAACACACACACCCACACCCCAGGAGGAAATGCTCCTGAGAACCCAGATTGTAGACCGGGGATCTGAGGTAGTGGGCTTAGCTCAGGGGCCTGAGGAGGTCTCATGATGCTAACAACTGAGTCCCTGGTCCCACTATTCACATTACCAGTGTTGACAAGTATTGAGGTTTGAGCTCTGCAAAACCTGGAAAGTGGCCTCATGCATTCCTATTTTAAATCTCTCAGGTTTGGGGAAAATGAAACTAGTGCTTCCTGATAAGAAGAGAAAAAGCCCCCAAGAGAAGATCCTCCTGCTAATAAATAATCTCTTGCCCTCTCATAGGCTCTCTTGGGGCTTCCTCTTGGGGTTACCCCAGTTGAATCTCCCTTTTAAGCCTCCAGAAGGGGTTTAGATGTGATTAAACTGACTTGGAAGTGAACACTCACTCGGATTCCCAGGGCCAGGAAGCCATGGGGTCCATCATCACCCTACCCTAAAATGCTTTCCTTGGGGCTTAGTCAAGTCCACTCTTGGGAAGCACATGTAGGAAGGAGGGGGTAGAAGACTTTGATTCTGCTGGTGGAGGGAAATGGACTCCCCTACCCTTCTGTATCCATCTGCTCATTTCATTGACCTGTGGCACAGAAAGTGCTTACACATCTTGGTCAGGTGTGGTGGCTCATGCCTGTAATCCCAGCACTTTGGGAGGCTGAGGTGGGCAGATCACGAGGTCAGGAGATCGAGACCATCCTGGCTAACATGGTGAAACCCCATCTCTACTAAAAATACAAAAAAAATTAGTCCGGCATGGTGGCAGGTGCCTGTAGTCCCAGCTACTCTGGAGGCTGAGGCAGGAGTATGTCATGAACTCGGGAGGCAGAGCTTGCAGTGAGCCGAGATTGTGCCACTGTATTCTAGCCTGGGCCACAGGGCGAGACTCCATCGCAAACAAAAAAAGAGAAAGTGCTTACACATCTTACAGGGACAAGATACTAGCCCGCTTCATTGCTCCACATTACAAATCAGTACTTCTCATTCTCTTTCCAGCCTTGTCCATGAGGCTTCTCCTTAGCAGAGCCAGGCAGAAGTTTGCCCTCAGTAGTCCCCTCTCACTCTCATTTTCTCCCCCATGCCTGGACCTTTTTGTGTCCCCACAAGAGCCCAGTATTTTCTTGCAATTCAGGCTATTCACGACCTCCAAGACACCCAACGGCATTCCCAGACTCTCTCCAGGTCAATCCTTTTACATTCCCCCAACAAAACACAACAGTCCTATTTCTACTCACTGTTGAGGAAGAAGTTAGATCTCTGATTCCACGCTTTTCTTTTTCCTCAATAGCAATTAGCTAAATTGTATTAGATACCACTTAAAATGCTGTTCTTTCCAGGGTGTTTTGAGTGATAACAGAGGCTTCCTGAAGGTTTACCACCCAAACTTGTACATCTGGCATCAGTTTTCTTCTTGTGCTCTCATCTCCAGGGTCTATCACACAATTCAGACTTCAGTATACATAACTTGTCATATTTTGGGCTATTTTCGTATGGGTTATTCCTGTCTCCCCATCTAGATTTTAAATTTTAAATGCATATATCTTAGCAGAGGGCTAAAGACATTGCTTCACACTTACGAATGAGTCTCTAGTGTACATGAAGTCAGCACAGGAAAGAGAATCATAAAATACTTGCAAGTTTCAGTGAGGAGGACCTTGTAGAATCTAGTTCATCTTCCTCATCTGATAGACAAGAAAGCTGTGGTTCAAAGAAGTCTAATAACACATGAAACAGTGAATCATTTATTAATTCAAGAACGAATATTTATTCCACGTCTAATCTCTTCAGTATAATGGGAATATAAAGATGAATCAGTCATGGACCTCACTCTCCGGCAACTTAGGACTTGATTTGAGAAGGAAATAAGATATGTGTGAGCATCAGTAACTGTACTATGCCATAGGAAGCACCATGAAAGTGCTAAATGAACTATAATCAAGTGCTTAACATGGAGAGAGTGAACTTAAAATGCTATGAGTGTCCAGGAAAAGCAGAGCTGAGGGCAGGGGGTGACAGAGGAAATGTCCTAGTAGGTCCATGTCAAACATCTAACTGGGATTATAGGCATAAGCTTACTGCACCTGGTAATGAAGCCCACACCATGCTGCCCTTTGCTTGGTTAGTGATGACTCTCAAGCTTGCTTTATCCTATGTTTATGGGGAGTGTATTGTGTGCCCTGTTGTGTATGGTAAAGAGACCAAGAAGGAAGCTAAAACAGCAAATGTGTCAAATTGCTATCTTGGGACCTTCCAGCTCAATCTGACTCTAAAGAAGATAGCAACTTAGAGGAAAGAAAACTGTCTTTGCTCCTTTTAAATATCCTCTCTTTCCACCAAGTGACTATTGTTAGGTTTCAACTCTGTGTTGGGTTTTTCTCCCCAGCTTCTTCCTATTACATTAATGCTTGCAAGATGTGCCAGGATGATACAAGTAACTTTCAAAGGCTCAGCCCAGCTCTCAAAAGATGATGAGTCCTGATACTCCATGCTTCTTAAAGACTTTCCTAGGTCATCTGAGAGACAGAAGGCAATGATGATCAGGGTCAGGTGCATTCATGACTGCCTCAATTCTTGTATTTTGTGCTATTGGGACAACAAAAGAAGCTGAAGCCACAGTTCTTGCCTTCAATGAGATTGCTATCTAAGGGAGAGGAAATGGCCATGGTCGAAACCATGACCCCTAAGTGCAACATAGCATGGTTTGCATACACACGCACGCATGCACGCGCGCGCGCACACACACACACACTCCCTAGAGCAGGGTTGTATTTTGTTGCCTGGCGGCTCCACCACTTTACCCAGCTTCTACCCACCTTTCACCTTAGAGAAAGAAGGGTGGAAGCTCTTTAGAGGCTACCTTGCCACCTGACCCCTCGCTGCCCCTCCTCTGAGACTTCCAGCCCTCTGTGAGCACAGCTCTATCTTCAGCCCTCAATCCTGTCTCCTCATCTGGCCCCTTTCCCATGTCCTACAAACATGACAAGACCCTGATTCTCAAAAACGTGTCAGCAACTCTCCCTTCCTCCAAACTACTGCTCCACTTCACCCCTTCCCTTTGGCACCAATCTTCATTCTATAAAAAGGCTGCATTCACTGTCCCTACTTTCCCATCCTCCACTTTGCTGTGGTTCAGTGTTCCGCCATGGCTCCGGCTCAGCTTCTGCCAGCGCCGTGCCACCAGGATGGCTCCTGTGCTCACGCCTGCTCTTGGGATGTGATGATCTCTGAGTTTCAGTCTTGGGACCCGCTCTTCACTTTCTCTGAGCAAACATCCTTTGCTTCTCCTGGCTGATGACTCCCAGAGGCAGATCTCCAGTCTTGGCTTAAACCTTAGGGGTGCAGAAACTGTATTTCCAACTACCTACCCAACAGTGAGTCTACCTGGCTATCCCTTGAAAACCTTTAATACAACATAACCCAAACGGACTCATCCCCTTCCCCCTCAAGTTTGCTTCTGTAACAGTTTCTGTGATCACCATGATTTCCCAGGCAGCCTTCAAGCTAGAACCTCAGGATTATCTTAGGTGCCTCCTTCTCTTTCATGCCTGCTATCCAATTATTTCCTAAGCATCTCTTAAATCTCTTTCCTCTTATCACTCCATCCCTGATCCCTTGTCACTCTATCCCTCATCCCTCAAGTCCAGGTGGCCCACATACTTTGTCCTGGTGGCCCCCAAAAGCTGTGAACACCAGCTCTTTTAGGCAGGCACTCCGGTTCCCTCTTCACTGTTCTCAGCTCCAGGTCTCCTATCCTTTGCTCCCACCCCTTTATTTCCAATTTCTGGCCACTTCAGCTTCATTAGTTTTAGATTTCCATATGATTTTCCACAATAATGCCTCATCTGTCTTATACTTCTGGTTTTTGGTATAAAATCACACCCACGGTCTCTGGTGAAAAACATCCTAGTCCAGTTCCTACGCCTGTGAACCCCACTGGCCAATCTAGTCCCCAAGGCTCTGTCTCTGCGCTTCTTTAGTGATGCTATTATTTATGCACCCATTTCTTTCACTGGACGATAAACTCCTTTATGACAAGAACTATTATTTACTTCTCTTCAAATTCCATTACAGGCACATAGCAAGAGAGATAATGGGATTATTGAAATAAAAAGAGGCCAGGCATGGTGAGCTTATGCCTGGAATCCCAACACTTTGGGAGGCTGAGGAAGATGAATTTCTAGAGGCCAAGGGTTCGAGACCAGCCTGGGCAACATAGGGAGACCCCACCTCTACTAAAAATAAGAAAAAATAATTAGCCAGGTGTAGTGATGTGCACCTGTAGTTCTAGATACTCAAGAGGCTGAGACGGGAGGATCATGAGAGTCCAGTAGTTTGAGGCTGCAGTGAGCTATGATCATGCCACTGCACTCAAGCCTGGGCAGCAGAGCAAGACTCTGTCAATAAAATAAAATAAAATAAAATAAAATAAAATAAAATGGGAAGAATATGGTATGTACAGGAAATATTCAGGAGCGATTCAAGGCAATGCATGTACTGTAGATATGCAGCCTGAGGTAAGGGCTATTGTGGATTGAGTCAGCGCAGGAAGCTGGATCTTAAACTGAATACAGACATTGTAATTACATATCCTAAAAACAGGAAAGCGCTGGTGACTCTGATGAAGCCTATCTTTTAATTCCTCCCAGTGCCCTGAATTCTTCCCTGACTCTGTTACCCTCTCATAACCCAGCTGCGATGACTACTGCCTGTAACACCAAGACGAGCCGTCCAGACTGTCATGAGAAGCTTGGTGCAGCCAACTTGAAGTCATGAGCCGACAACTACCTCCCTGCACATGAGGGCCAGGAGGTTGGGAGGACCCCTGTTCTGCTTACTTAGACCAAAGGGATCTTGGATCTCTGCTTAGCCCCAGAGTAGCTCCAGAATCAGAAATATTCATCATTCCTATGAGCACATATTCAGGGAGTGTTTGACATAAGTTCTCCCCAGAGTCAAGTCTTCAGCCAAGTGCGAACGGCCCTTGTATAATCCTGGCTGAGGCTCAAGGGCCTTGTTAGGTTTTTCCAAAGAAGTATCCTAGGCCTTCTCATTGGCTTCTCCATTTACTGTTTCCTGTAATGCGAACATGTGATTGGAATACTGCTGTCCTTAAGGCTGTGTCCCTTTGGTACGATGAGCTCAAGTTTTGTTCCCTCTTCTCCTGGCCTTGCCTCTATCCAACCCCCTTGGCTGAGAAACCACTGGACTGCATCAGCCCGGATTGTTTTCTTCCGAGATCTTCCCGATCTAACCCGTTTATCACAGGCACAGCTGTGCGTGCAGTTCATGCTCCAAATAGATAGGTAGGTTCTGCAAAGGGTACGATTTGGGTTTGGCTCATAATGAAGGAAAACTCAGTTCATAAGAAGCAGCTTGGCCATGCTTACGATCGCCTCAGATTGGTTTTGGCAGCCTGGACGCTCTCTGGCCCCTTCTTCCTTTTAGCCACTCACCCTTACCTCATCACTTTTCCAGCTGCTACAGGCCCCAGATGTTGCAGAGTAGCTGCAAGCATTGACTATTTATGATGAGGCTGTGCAGGTGTAAAGAAACATGGCCAATCACACTACAAGTGGTCTAACAACATGGTACCCAAGGGAAAGCATGTCCTGAGCCCCAACCTTCTTCAGCATGGGTTTGTCTCTCTCAAGATGCTGATGCCCGTCTCAGGATATCATTGAATTCTGGAGCTTGCCACAGAGATACTTACAGCTCAAGCAACTCCCCAGTGGCTCAGTGATCTTCTCCAGGGTCAGTTTGTAAGCGATCACAAAACCCATCTTCTGGTTTCCTTGGTTCCTGGAGAAGCTTGATGAACTTTGCATAAAGATAATTTGGGCATATGATAGTAGGCAAGTTCAGACTCAGGGAACTAAAAATCCAAGTCATAATGTGATCACTCACCTCTTTGGGTTTCTAAATCCAAAAGAAGGACCTGTGCCTCAAAAGTAAGCAGAAAGAGGCCAGATATGGTAGCTCACGCCTGTAATCTCAGCACTTTGGGGGGCCAACGTAGGTGGATCACTTGAGGTCAGGAGTTGGAGACCAGCCTGACCAACATGGCAAACCCCCGTCTCTACTAAAAAATATTAAAATTAGCTGGGCATGGTGGCAGGCACCTGTAATTTCAGCTATTCAGGAGGCTGAGGCAGGAGAATGGTTTGAACCTAGGAGGCGGAGGTTGCAGTGAGCCAAGATCGCACCACTGCACTCCAGCCTGGGCGACAGAGGGAGATTCTGTCTCAAAAAAAAAAAAAAAAAGAAAAAGAAAAAGAAAAAAAAAGCAGAAGGAAAGAAACAATAGAACATGCAAATACATGAATAAAGGGAAAGATTCTGAGGTTCTAGAAAGCTTCTGTTATTATCTATTGATGCACATCCAGGCAAATGCCTTTTCTTCTTGCCCAATCCAACCCTGTCTCCAGCAACAGACAGATGATAAATAAATAGATAGGTAGGTAAATAGATCTAAAGAAAAAACTGCTGCAGTATCACTCTCGTTGGAGTAGTTCATTCTAGTAAGAGGAAGATCCTAGTTCTACCACACATGTTAAACTTTCTATGCATTGGCCTGGAATTTCTACCATCTTTGTTGATATAGATCACCCTGAATAAATCATGGGATTGATCAGTCCTTTGGCAAATGTTTCCAAGTGTAATTTATATGCACTGCCATTAGGAGGGCAACTGACTTGCTGATATTTTTAAACGAATCCAGGTTTGGTCACCTTGAAGAATGTTTGCTCCTTTGCAGCAGATGGCCCAGTAGGCCCATCCTGACCCATCCTCTTCAGTCCCTTGGGCTTTAGGCTGCCTGCTTGCTGTGGTGGGGGCCAGAGTATCATTTGCCATTTGGATCTGGTGCTGCTCAGCTAATGCTTTGTGCTTCCCTGCTGCCTGCTAGCTCACAGCCCTGAGTCAGAGAGGGGCTCCCCTGAGAATCTGCCTTATGTCATTTGTACATGGCTGGGTCTGGAAATCTTGACAAAGCGCTTTCTATAAACCACTGTGAGGGAGGGCAAAAATAACAGTAATAAATAATGCCTCTGAGTCATCCATTAACCTCTGCTGATGCCACCTCCGTGTCAGCTGTCACATGTTGATAGTGTCACCTAGAATCCCTGACAGGGCCATGCAAGCCTGTGCATGTTCCCTCCCCCACAGCAGTGCTGATGAACATCCCTCCCGTACAGCCCATCTGTTCTGGTTCCATGTGGCTGGTCCTGTTTCTCTTCGAGCTGCTCTGAGCAGAGCAGATTTTATTTCCATTACTCTTGCCATGAAGGTCTCCAAATCCTAAGCTTCCCTTTGGTCTTTGCTGTAAACCACAACGTCTGCTGTTTGGTGATGCACTGCTTTGCCAGCTTGCCTTCAGGTCAGGCCTCTGGATTTCCAAAGTCCCTGAGTGGAATTTGTCTTGGGAAACCTCCACCCACCAGGGCCACAGGGCTCAGCCCACCAGGGGAGTGTCTGCAAAGCTAAATGGGCTATTTCTCTGGCCTGTGCCTCCCTCTTCCAACCTGTCCTAGTTCTTGCTTAGCTAGACTCTCAAGACTTATTTTGACATTCTTATCTCTGTATGGCCCTGCCCTAAGCAGACATGGCAGTAAGTGCACACTGGTGGCTCACCTCTATGTGGGGCAAAGTCTTTCTCTCCATGAAGCCTGTGAATTCAGTGAGCTGAGAAGCACTAGCTGAACCAAACTTAGACCTTGTTTGCAGCCTCTGGTCAAAACCACCTCTCCATTCCAGACAACAGAGTCATTATTTAGCCTCTAGACTTTCTCTAGCCTTCATGTCTATACTGAAGTATCAGTGCAGGAACAGGCAAGGGGCCTCCTCTGGGTTCAGAGGTTCTCAAAGCATTTCTTCCTTCTTTTTTTGAGACAGAGTCTTACTCTGTCACCCACGCTGGAGTGCAGTGCAGTGGCGTGATCTCGGCTCACTGCAATCTCCGCTTTCCGGGTTCAAGCAGTTCTCCTGCCTCAGACTCCCAAGTAGCTGGGACTACAGTTGCATGCCACCACGCCTAGCTAATTTTTTTTTTTTTTTTTTTAGAAGAGACTGGATTTCACCATGTTGCCCAGGCTGGTCTCAAACTCCTGAGCCCAGGCAATCCGCCCGCCCTGGCCTCCCAAAGTGCTAGGATTATAGTAGTGAGCCACCACACCCGGCCCATTTCTTTCTTTCCTTCCTTCCTTCCTTTCTTTTTCTTTCTTTCTTTCTCTCCTCTTTCCTTCTTTCCGTCCTTTCCTTTCTTTCCTCCTTCCTTCCTTCCGTCCTTTCCTTCCATCCTTTCCTTCCTTCCTTCCTTCCTTTCCTTCTCTTTTTCTTTCTTTCCTTCCTTCCTTCCTTCCTTCTTTCTTTTCTTTCTTTCTTCTTTTCTTTCTTTCTTGACAGAGTCTCACTCACTCTGTCACCTAGGCTGAAGTGTAGAGGAGTGATCCCGGCTCACTGCAACCTCTGCCTCCTGGGTTCAAGTGATTTTTCTGTCTCAGCTTCCTGAGTAGCTGGGATCACAGGCGTGCACCACCACACCTGACTAATTTTTTTATATTTTTAGTAAACACAGGGTTTCACCATTTTGGACAGTCTGGTCTTGAACTCCTGGCCTCAAGCAATTCACTCACTTCAGCCTCCAAAAGTGCTGGGATTACAGGCTTGAGCCACTGCGTCTAGCCTCTTCCTTCATTTTATTAATTGCACAGCATGTGGTATTTGGTCACCTGTTATGAGCCTGACTCCATGCCAAGTGCTGAAGCTGTCACCATGGTTAAGATCCCCACCATCTGCAGCCTACTATGGGGGAGGCTACATTCCTGAAGGTAAGTTACAGCATCAGCAAAGTGCCGCAGGCCCCTGAGCAGGAGGTTGGGGAAGCCTTTACCAAGCCAGTGATGCTTGGGTCTTATGGGAAGACAAGGAGTTTAATCAAAAGTGAAAGGGCAAGGGAGGTCTAGCTAGAGGGAGAGTGGCAGGGGAGCGGGACCTGGTGTGGAAGTCATGTGTCACGCTCATGTGTGCATGGACCCCAGCAGGGGAAGTGTGAGGCCACAGGCAAGGCCCCATGTGCCATGCTTAGGGGTTCAGACATTGTCCTAGAGATGATGAAGAACCCCTGAGAGTTTTAAGTAGAGTTGGGTGTGAAGATGGATCTGAGAGGCCAAGACTGAGCAGGGAGATAAGTCATGAAGGTCCTGATCTGAACCGGTAGGGGAGGAGGGAACTGGCTTTGAGACAGTGGAAATGCAAAGGCAGGTGACATTTCTGGGAGAGGATTGACTAAATCTAGTGACCTATTGGATATAAGGAGAGAAAATAAGGTAAGCATAGAGGATCACACTGAGGGTTTGCATTTGAGAGGCTAGAGTCAGGAGTCAAGGCAGGATAGGGGTGGAGAAGGGGAATGATGGGGTTGAAATCAGACCACAGTGGTGGTGGGAATGTGGACACTGAGGAAGAGGAGGCAGTGAGCACACCAGTCTTTCATGATCTTTGGTGATGAAGAGAAGGAGGGATGTTCTGTAGCTTTAAAGGATTTTTCAAGAGTAGGACAAAGAACCTGTTTGTAAGTAGAGGGAAGATACGGTAGAGAGGGAGAGATCATAGGGTGTAGAGAACTGCCATCTACTGAGTGGGTGCCGCTTGCAGGCCTGGAGCCATGCCCTTAACATGCATATCTCATTTCAGCATCATGCCAACCCCATGGGGTAGCTCTACTTATACCCATTTTCTGAATGGAGAAACTGAGGCCAACTGATGGATTCACCCAGGGATGGGACTTGCTGAGCAGTCGAAGCAAAAGAATAGAGTGACTAGGAAGGGAAGAAAATGAAGTCAAATAAAAGCTAATAGAATGGGGCGGGGGAGTGCGGGGCTTGACAGGCTGAGGGGTGTCTATATTCCAGACAACGGGATTTGGAGTTGTTCTGGCTGATGTCAAAGACCACACACAAGGACATGGACCTCAATGGCTCATTCACACGAGCATGACAGTTACCCAGGATGAACTGCAAAAAGCTGTCCGTGGATGGTAACTGCAGGTGACCTGAATGCATGTGCCTCCTCCTTCTTTTTCTGCTTTTTGTCTTTTCCTTAAGCATCTCTGAACAGTATCTACAGAAGTGTCTGTTTCCCACAGAGCACGGTGTGTCCAAGAAATACCCAGCGTTCCCATTGCCTCTGCTATTTAACGCTGCAGTTGGGAGAGGCAGTCTTGCTTTCTGCCTGCCTGTCTTTTTGGAGCACATATGAACCACAAATAGATACAGCCCACATTTTGCCTCAAAGATATATTCTTTGTTTTCTCCAAGTTGCCAAGTTGAACTCTAAGCTGATGTTTAATTTATCTGTGGTAATGAGGGACGGGGATAGCCTTGCATAATTGGAATCTGAAGATAAGCCAAAAGCTTCTTTTAGCCAAAATTCCTACATCCTTTCCCACCAACTCTTTATGCCTGTGTTGCTAACAAATGGCAAATTGACTAATCTGAGTTTCACTGGTTCTTTGTGTGGTGTATCTGACCTTTCATAATGGGTTCATACCAGAGTCCACTTTCATGGTCCTTCAAGATGTGGGTGTCTTGTTCTTAGGTAACCAACCATCTTCACAGATCACAGTAAACCAAAACGTTGGTACCTACCACTCACGTGTATTTCTGCTGAAGTTAGAAAAGCACCCCCTCAGTCTATAACTAACCTCTGGTGAAATTGAGAAATGAATGAATTGCTAAGCCATCTATAAATAGAATTCCTCGACAGTTCATCTGATGTGAGAGACAACCCTTTGATAGGTTTCTGAGAAGATGTGTGAAGCCACTGCTCTCAACTTGTTCTTTAATTTACTTTTTGCTAATCAAAGCCCCAAACATATTCCAAAATGTGAGATGTTTTGGAAGATTAACCAAAACACAAGATGAAATTTACCAAGGGTTCCGTATAAAGTTATATCCTTAGGCTTTTATTCTTAAAGCCCTCCCAAGTACAGAAGTATAGAATGGGATGATGTGACACAGAATCGCAGAGTGGGAGGAGCCCACCATACTTCAATTCAGTATATCCAGAAGGAAAACTAAGTAAGGTTCAAAGACTTGCTTAGGGGCCTAGTCAAGGGACTATTTGTTCAGAACCAACATTCATACAAGGAGTCTTACGTTTAAAAGTGGATTCATTTCAGAGAAACCTCATGGAAACCAGTTGAAAGAGGGTTAGTGGGGACTTCTGGGAAGTGAAAAGTTGCTGGTTAATTTCCCTGTTTCTATCTCTGTGGGGCCTTGCGGATTCTTTTCTTTGCTTCCGGGAGCCTTCTTCATATCTGCAGTAGATAAGAGGTGATAGGGTTTGGCTCTGTTTCCCCACCCAAATCTCATCTCGAATTGTAATCCCACAATCCCCACGTGTCAAGGGTGAAAACCAGTGGGAGGCGACTGGATCGTGGGGGCAGCATGCTGTTCTCGTGATAGTGAGGGAGTCTCACAAGATCTGATGGTTTTATAAAGGGTTCTTCCCCTTTGCGACTCACTCCGTCCCGCTGCCCTGTGAAGAAGGTGTCTCCTTCCCCTTTACCTTCTGCCATGATTGTCAGTTTCCTGAGGCCTTCCCAGCCTTGCTGAACTGAGTCAATTAAACCTCTTTCCTTTATAAATTACCCAGTCTTGGGTATTTCTTTAGAGCAGCGTGAGAACGGACTAACACATGAGGCTTCGCTACTCTCTCATGACCATCCCAAAAGGCAAGGTCAGCTTCCATGTCTCGATGGCCTTCCAGTGAGGCACCTCACAGCTAACTGACCAGGGCAGGGGTCTCCTTGGTCCAGCTGAGATCAGGGCCCGGCTCTGGCCCATGCCTGTGGTAAGAGTGGGACTATCCCTTGTGGAGCTGACAGGGGCTGACTCTCTCTAAGGGTGGGTAAGGCACTGCTGGCCACTCTGGTGCCCCAAGATGGCACAGGCAGGTCAGAGCTTGGCTATCACTCCAGGCCAGCCTTCTGCCACTGACTGGAAAGGTGGGCTCAAACACAACTGCAGTTAAAAGAAAGGAATTGCCCCAGAGGCGAATGCAGTCGTAGGGGAAAAGGAGGTGAGAGGCCTGCTCTACTCCCCCTGATCTGATGCCATCCAAGGGCACATGGTTGACACATTTGAAGAAAAACCCAGAGTCAACTCAGAATCCAGCCTGATAAAAAGTGACTGTGATGGGCCAGGCGCAGTGGCTCATGCCTGTAATCCCAGCACTTTGGGAGCCCGAGGCGGGCGGATCATAAGGTCAGGAAATCGAGACCATCCTGGCTAACACGGTGAAACCTTGTCTATACTAAAATTACAAGAAATTAGCCAGGCATGGTGGCGTGCGCCTGTAGTCCCAGCTACTTCGGAGGCTAAGACAGGAGAACGACTTGAACCCGGGAGGCGGAGCTTGCAGTGAGCCAAGATCCCACCACCGCACTTCAGCCTGGGCGACAGAGCGAGACTCCATCTCAAAAAAAAAAAAAAAAAAAGTGACTGGGATGATGAAGAGATTCAAAATGATGCCGCAGAAGGAATGACTGGAGAGTCTAGGCATATTTCGCCTGGAAAAAGGAAGCTTTAAAGGAGATATGAGTCTTTTGTCCAAATGTGTAAAGACTGACTAAATTCTTTAAAGAGTTTTATGTTTCCGTATATCTGAAGAGGTCCAAAACTAGCATCAAAGGGTAGAATTTAAAGGGAAGAAGATTAAAATTAGGAGCCACATTCTTTCTGTGAGGGTATCTCGACATTGGCTGCCCTGTCACGTTTAAGAAGGGATGGGATGACCATTTGTAAGAGAAGCTGTAGAGCTGATCCATGAATTAAGGGGGTACTGAAGTCTATTCTAGTTTGGAATTCTATGGCCCTGCTGCAGGTGCATCTGGTTGGCTGGACTGATTGCTATCACAGGGGCAGAGGCCACTGTGTATGATCACTTGGGTCAGTGGAATCAGTAGAGGCCAAGCGGCTGCACCAGTGAAGGACAGCAGGTTGCCCTGATCCTGAATCCTTTCAACGCTGGGCCTTCTCACGTCTGTTTGAGACAAGCCACTTTCAGCTAAGATGCACTAGATCCTTCAAGCCTCCCTACCACCCACAGGGTCACCATCTGCTGGAGTGGCCAGTGGGGCTGCAGGTTACCCATCAAAGCCCAAGCTATGAAATTGTCATTGAGAGGAGTGCTTTAGACATAGCCTCATTTGGTGGCAAAGATCAGAAGCTTGTTCAAAGTAGCTTGGAATTTTTAAACGAGTAAGGGAAACATGTAAAGGTGTGCATTTTTAAGATATAAAGTGGTTTTTCAGAAACTCAAGAAAAGCTGAACATCAGGAGTGAGGGGGGACAGGAATTCAAGCCACAAGAGTTCACCAGTCTTTCTACTAGCGTACTACTATTCATGTGACTCAGCTTCTATCCTCAGGGCTGCTTATTCCCTCTCCTTGTGTCCCTTCACTCAAAACCCATGAGAGGACTGTGAATGCTAGCTAGTTGATAAATTGGCTGGTTGGATCTCATTTTTTTGTTTTGTTTTGTTTTTTGAGACAGAGTCTCACTCTGTCACTAGGTTGGAATGCAGTGGTGCGATCTTGGCTCACTGCAACATCTGCCTCCCAGGTTCTCCTCAAGTGATTCTCCTGTCTCAGCCTTCCAAACAGCTGGGACTACAGGCGCGCCACTATGCCCAGCTAATTTTTGTATCTTTCGTAGAGATGGGGTTTCACCACGTTGGTCAGGATGGTTTCGATCTCTTGACCTCGTGATCCTCCTGCCTTGGCCTCCCAAAGTGCTGGGATCACAGGCATGAGCCACTGCGCCCAGCCGGCTGGTTGGATCTCTTATCCATCCCCAGACTAATAAACCCTAGCCTGATTATCCAGGGCTGTACCTACAGCAAGTTAAGCTAGAAAGAGAAATTGGGATTGACAGAAACGTTGACCAAATCCTTCAATTTTGAGGACAACCAAGAGTCCTGAGTAACCCAACAGGATGTGCAGCCAACCAGTCCATGCTAATTTGGGGTCATTCATACCTTTGCAGTTTTAACTCCTTTTCTCTTCCTCCACTTGCCTTTCTCTTTATATCAACAAAATCTTATTGCTCCTTATTGGTTCAATCATCCCAAAATACATCAGTATGCCTGCTAGGCCAAGCACTTGTATATAATACCAGAGTTTAGGTATATAATGTATATAATTACTAATATACAATTGCTAATGAGTGAATTAATTAGAATGAATAATCAAGGCTTGATGTTCAATGAGTTTATAATACCTAATGTATATAATACCTAAACTCTGGTATACACAGGCGCTTGGCCTAGCAGGCATACTGATGTATTCTGGGATCATTGAACATCAAGCCTCGATTATTCATTCTCATTAATTCACTCATTAGTAATTGTAACAAATAATTATTAAGTGCTGAATTATGAGCATAGCTGTCTTCTAGAAACAAAGAGGAATAATCTATGGTTTATGTCCTCAGGCAGCTTGCAGTCTATCTGAGAAAACAAAACGTACCCTCAAGCAGATAAATGCCATTTACGGCCATTCCTATGATCTCAGCGCTATGTGGGTTTAATCAGCCTTCTGCTAAAAGGAACCAGGTCCAAGACATTCAGCATGGCATGGTAGCTAAGCGAGACCCAGTGTCTTCATTCAGCACTGACAGAGTCACTGTCTCTGAGCAGCACTTAGCTACAGAAACGTTGAAGCCTTCTGCAATTTATTATGCTGAGTGCATCTAATCAACATGTAGAATAAAGATGGAGCTCCAGAAAAGTTAGCACGCAATCTGGGTGACAGGTGCTGAGCAAGGACAGCCTCTTCCCAATGCTCTCCATGAGGCCTGCTGTTTCCAGGGAATGATATTATCATCCTTGGCATCTAGAACAGGACTCAATGTAAGATTGTCTAAGGCAGTCACTGGCTACAGTTCATGGAAGCTTCAGGACCGCACTTGGCATGAGCTCTCAGAACTATGGAAAAAAGAAGCTCTTAGGTGGAATATTTCTAGCTAAAAAATGTATAGGTTTTTTTTGTTGTTGTTGTTTCTGTTCCTTTCTTCATTTTTATTTTTAGAAATAGGATTTCAAAGGGCATTTGTCCTGGTCCCTCAGGAAAGAACATTTTCTAAAGCGTCCCCATCAACAATGCCTCCGGTGTCATAGCTCCCTACTCTTGGCCATCCAGCTCTGCCGCTGTACCTGGATTCTGCATTTTCACAGCATCCTCTTCCGCCTCTTGACTCACATAGATCCCATAAATAAGCATTCACTGAGGCCTGCTCTGAGTGAGGCTCTGGGGAGAGTGCTGTGGGAGCTGCAAGAGCAACAGCAGCCCTGAGCTCCAGGAGCTTCCCCTCTGAGGGGGGGAATTGTGATGCATGGAACATCTCCAAGACACAAAGCAGATTCTTGCTGGGCTTTGAATTGGAATTACATTGATAGTATTAACTCGGGGGAGACCTGATATATTTAAAAGAAAAAAATAAGCCGGGCATGTTGGCTCATACCTGTAATCCCAGCACTTGGGGAGGCTGAGGCAGGTGGATCATTTGAGGTCAGGAGTTTGAGACCAGCCTGGCCAACATGGTGAGACCCCCTCTCTACTAAAAATACAAAAATTAGCCGGGCGTGGTGGGTGCCTGTAACCCCAGCTACGTGGGAGGCTAAGGCAGGAGAATCACTTGAACCTGGGAGATGGAGGCTGCAGTGAGCTGAGATCACGCCACTGCACTTCAGCCTGGGTGCCACAGTGAGACTCTGTCTCAAAAAATAAAAAAAAGAAAAAAGAAAAAAAGAAAGAAAAAAGGCGATGGAACAGAAAAGTAGGCAGTGGCTATGAAGATGCGATCCAAATATAAGGTAACACTTATCATCAAAGACATAGCAATTAAGACAACCATGAGACAGCATCTTGTGTCTGTCAGATTGGGGGAAAAATACTAAATTGAATAATGTCAATTGTTGTTGAGGATTGAGGAAATAGCCTTCCATGAAATGTGTCTAGAAGTCTAAATGAGTGCAGAGACTCCTGAGAGCAATCTGGCAGTATTCAGCAATCCCACACCTGGGCTTATAACTTGGATAAACTCTGATTATAACAGACTAGGCCCAAGGATATGTTTATTGCAGTATTATTGGTGGTAGTGATGAGTTGGAGGCAATATAAGTTTCTACCACAAGGAGGGTTGATAAGAGCATTTGATGAATAGTATGCAGTAGTCAGAATAATAAAACAGATGTACACTCAGCATGGAGAGATCTGAATAAGATACTGTTGGCTGATGACAGTAAGACATGGATTGAGATATATAGTAGACTGTCATTTCTATAAATTCAAAATACATGCACAAGATGATCATGTCTCTAGTAGCTACAAGAGTGCTTGATATAGAGTAGGCCTTCAATAAATGGTTTTACTTGTCAATAAAAATATATATACTAAATAGATCTCTAACATTTATGTAAATTAAGAATACATAGATATACACATATTTTAAGGGTGTACACAAATATGGAACATAATTTAAGGGCATCGCTCTTCTGGATAGTCACCCAATGTTCAAATGTAGTTCCCTGGAGTAAAGTAAAATTAATTCACAAACCTCTGTTACATCCAAGGTCAAATACCCTCAAGAACACCCACTCTCCGTTCCCTGGTTTTATACTCACTGAGTAACATTCTGAAGCCTGAGACTTTTATAGATACCCAGTTGCCAGAAAAGGCAGAAAGAAGGTTTCCCCAAAAGAAAATACATGAATATTCCATTTATTTAAAAACATCTGAGCAGGTCTAAGCAATATAAATTAATATAGTAGCATCAGTGTCTTGTGAGTTATTAAGATGAGTGTCCTAAGATTTAGTTGCTTAACTGATTCCTCTATGTCCCTAAATCAAACGATGAAATATAGATTTAGGTTCAATTTTTTTGAAAGAATACTTCATAGGTCATTCTGTGTACTTCCTACTGCACTACATTTAGGAGGGAGGCACATCGTGTGTGGTTGTCTCAATTTTAGTAATGCTGAGATTGGTCAGGGGGTCCAGGTGGTGTCTGACCTTATTCCATCATTACAAAAGAAGTCACCATCTACTTTTTACCAAGTGATTTCAGTATCTTTGAATAATCACTACCTGGATTTATCAAGGTTTGCAAAATGATTTTCTAATTCTGTAGTTCCTTCTATATACACTAGCTGAGATTCTTCAAAATGTAACTTACAAGACAAACAAACAAAATCACTATCAAAACTTGATGTTTCTTCTTCCTTATCAATTTTCAGAATAGTGATAAAAGTTACCATTAATTATTTCTAGTGGAGACCAATATGTTTTTCTCATCATTATATACTATTTTCTTTCTTTCTTTCTTTCTTTTTTTTTTTTTTTTGAGTCAAAGTCTTGCTCTGTGGCCAGGCTAGAGTGCAGTGGCATGATCTTGGCTCACTGCAACCTTCGTCTCCTGGGTTCAAGTAATTCTTCTGCCTCAGCCTCCCAAGTAGCTGAGACTACAGGTGCACACCACCACACCCAGCTAATTTTTGTATTTTTGTAGAGACGGGGTTTCACCATGTTGGCCAGAATGGTCTCGATCTCTTGACCTTGTGATCTGCCCACCTCAACCTCCCAAAGTACTGGGATTACAGGCATGAGCCACTGTGCCCGGTCCATGAATTTTTATATATTTGATGAGGCTGAATTAATTGCCATCATTATTCTCTTTTCTCTCTCTCTTTAGGATATTTTAAACAGCTTATATTCAATAAACTGCATATGTTTAAATGGTACACTTCGTAAAGTTTCGGCATAGTATACAGTCACAAAAGCATAATCGAGGTAGCAAACATATCTATTGTAATCTAAAATGTCCTTGTGCCCTTTGTAACCTCATGCTCCTCCTCCATACTATATCCCCAGGCGACCTCTGATTTACTTTATGTTGGCATTTTCTAGAAATTTATACAAATGGCATTATTTAGTATGTACTCTTTGTGTCTGACTGCTTTTACTTAGCATAATTATTTTGAGATTCAACATGTTGTTGTCTGTATCAATACTTTTAATTGTCAAGTGGTATGCTATTGTATGACTATGCCACAATTATTTAGCCATTGATGAACATTTGGGTCATTTCCAGTTCGGGGTTACTACAAATAAAGCTGCTAAGAACATTTTTGTATAAATCTTTGTGTAGACATAGATTTTATTTCTATTGGATAAATACCTACTAGTGGAAAGGCTACATCAGATAGTAGGGTATATACTTAACTTTTCAAAAAAACTGCCAATGTGTTTTCCATAGAAGTGCTATTGCACATTTCTACTGAGCATGAGAGTTTCAATTCTTCCCCATTCTCTCCAATATTTAGTATGGTCAGATCTTATAATTTTATCCATTTTAATAGGATTATATTATGGTTTGAATGTGTCCTCTCCAAAATTCAGGTGTTGACATTTAATGGCCAATGTGATAATATCAAGAGGTAAGACCTTTAAGAGGTGATTAGGTCCTGAGGGCTCCTCACTCACGAATGGGATTAAGAGATGTCGTGTGGCTTTTGGCTCCCTTGCCCTTTACCCTTCACATATGAGGACACAGTGTTCCTCTCCTCTAGAGGACGCCACAACAGGGCGCCATCTTGGAAGCAGAAGGCAGTCCTCAATAGACAAAGGAACCTGCCGGCATCTTGATCTTGGACCTTGCAGCCTCCAGAAACTATGAGAAATACATTTCTGTTCTTTGATAAATCACCCAGTCTTCTGTATATTGTTATGGCAGCACAAAAAGATCTGTGACACTGTGTACATGTACTTAATCATGGTTTTATAGTAGTCTCCCTTTCTCTGCTGCTTCACTTTTTTATTTGTTGGTTTTGAGATGGAGTCTCATTCTTGTCGCCCAGTCTGGAGTGCAATGGCATGATCCCAGCTCACTGCAACCTCACCTCCTGGGTTCAAGGAATTCTTCTGCCTCAGCCTCCTGAGTAGCTGGGCTTACAGACACATGCCACCACGCCCTGCTAATTTTTGTATTTTTAGTAGACAGCCTGTTAGGCAGGCTGGTCTCGAACTCCTAACCTCAGGTGATCCGCCAGCCCCGGCCTTCCAAAGTGCTGGTATTACAGGCGTGAGCCACCGCGCCCAGCATGCTGTTTCACTTTCTGCAGTTTTAGCTACCCATGGTCAACCATGGGCCAAAAATAGGTGAGTACAGTAAAAAAAGATATTTTGAGAAAGAAACATTCACATAACTTTTATTACAGTATATTGTTATAATTATTTTTATTATAATAATATTTTATTATATAATATTTTATTACTAGTTGTTGGTAATCTCCTACTGTGCCTAATTTATAAATTAAACTTTATCATAGGTGTGTATGTATAGGAAAATCATAGTATACATCGGGTTTGGTACTGTCTGCTGTTTCAGGCATCCATTGGAGGTCTCAGAACATATTCCCCCCTAGATAAAGGAGGACCATTGTAATTTGCATTTCCCTAATAACCAATGTTACTAAACATTTTTTCATGTGCCTGTTTCCCATCTGCATGTCTTCTTTGGAAAAGTGTCCCAATCTTTTGTCTATTTTTAAATTGTGTGGGTTTTTAAAACTTATTGAGTTTTGAGAGTTCTTTATCCCGTATATGCTTTGCAAATATTTTCTTCCAATCTGAGGCTTACCTTTTTACTTCCTTAACAGTCTCTTATGAAAAGCAGAGAATTTCTAATTTTGATGAAGTTCAGTTTATCAATTTATTTTTCTTTTATAAATTGTGTTTTTGGTGCTGTATTAAGAAATCTTTGCCTAAACCAAAGTTACAGAGATTTCTTTTCCTATATTTTCTTCTAGAAGTCTCATAGTTTTAGGCTTTACATTTAGGTATATAATCCACTTTAACTTTTTATATAGCATAAAATAGGAATCAAAGCTCCTTTTATTTGCATATGTATATCCAATTATTCCAGCACCATTTGTTGAAAACACTATCTTTTCACTACCAAATTGCCTCGCAAAAATTATTTGCAATTTTTAAAATACATGAAAAATTAACTTAAAGTGGATCAACATTAGTTGACAATTCGTAGTCTAAGTATGTGTGTGTCTATTTCAGGGCTCTTTATCTGTCTTTATGTCACAAATACACTGTGTTGATTATTGTAGCTTTATAATAAGTCTTGAAATTAGGTAGCATTAATCTTACCATTTTGTTCTTCTCACTCAAAGTTGTTTTGGCTATTCTAGGTTCTTTGCATTTCCATATAGAGCCTAGAATCAACTTGTCATTTTCTACAAAAGAACCCCCTTGGGTTTTGATTGAAAGGATATTGAATCTATAGATCAATTTGAGGAAAACCAACATCACAATATTGAATCTTCTGACCCATGAGCATAGTACATCTCTCATTATTCAAGTCTCTAAAAAATTCTCTCACAATATTTTATAGTTTTAATGTTTAGAGTTTGCACATCTTTTGTCAGACAAGGACTTCATAATGTTGATGCAATTGTAAGTGGTATTTTTTGAAATTTAAATTTCTATTTATTGATAGTGTATGGGAGTACAACTGATTATTGTATATTAATCTTATATCATTGCAGTAGCCTTTTTGTAGAATCCATCCTATTTTCCACATAATCATGTCATGAAGAATAAAGACAGTTTTACTTCTTTCCTTAAAATCTGAATTCCTTTTATATCTTTTTCTCCCCTGGTTGCACTGTCAAGGATTTCTACTAAAATGTTTGACAGAAGTGGTAAGAGCAAACATTCCTGACTCGTTCCTGTTAAGTATGATGTTAGTTGTAGATTTTCTTACATGATTTGTGTCGGATTAGGAACATTTTCCTCTATTTATAGTTTGTTGAGATGTTGGAATGATCAGGAACAGACATTCGATTTTATCATATTTTTTTCCTGTTTATATCAAGATGATAATATGGTTTTCATTTTTAGTTAATATTTTAAATGACATTAATTTTCTAATAGGAAGCCAACCCTCTTTTCCTGGAATAAACTCCACATGAAACCCATATATTATCTTTTTTACATGTTGTTAGATTTGATCTGCTAAAATTTGGTTAGAAATTTTGCACCTTTGCTCATGAGGGATATTAATGTGTAGATTTTCTTTTTCGTCTTTTCCTGGTTTTGGTATCAGTAATGCTTGTCTCATAAGAAGTTGAAAAACAAGGGGACCGGGCACATGGGCTCACACCTGTAACCTCCCAGCACTTTGGGAGGTCGAGGCGGGCAGATCACTTGAGGTCAGGAGTTTGAGACCAGCCTGGCCAACATGGTCTCAAACCATGTTGTATTTTGTCTCTAATAAAAATACAAAAATTAGCCAGGTGTGGTGGCACATGCCTGTAATCCCAGCTACTGGGGAGTCTGAGGCAGGAGAATCATTTAAACCTGGGAGGCAGAGGTTGCAGTGAGCCGAGATCATGCCACTGGATTCCAGCCTGGGTGACAGAGTGACACTGTTTCAAGAAAAATGAAAAGATAAGAAAAGTTGAAAAACATTTCTTCCTCTTCAATTTTCTAGAAGTTTTGTAAAATTGGTATTTCTTCCTTAAATGTTTAACAGTGTATGTCTGCTGGCGATTAATTCTTTCAGCTTTCATATGTTTGAAAGTCGTTTTTATTTTTACCTTATTTTTGAAAGATATTTTACTAGGTATAGAATACTAGGTTTACAGAGTTTTTCTTTCACGCAGTGCTCTAGTGCTTTTTTGTAGATGTTGCACCACTGTCTTTTCACTTGCATTGTTTCCTATGAGAAGTCTGCTATCACCCTTACATGTGTTCCTCTATAGATAAACGTACTGCTTTGAAAATTTTCTCTTATCACTGGGTTTGAGTATTTTTATTGTGATGTATCTTGGTATAGTTTTCTTCATAATTTTTGTGCTTGAGATTCATTGAACTTTTTGGATTGTAGTTTTAACAGTTTTCATCAAATTCGGGGGAAATTTTGACCATTATTCATCAGATATTTTTCTATTCCCCCCTCCCTTAGGATCACCTATTATATTAAAAACTTGAAGTGCCACAGCTCACTCATGCTTTTTTCATGTTTTAGAATTATTTTTTCTATCTTTTTTATTTCAGATGCTTTTTATTGCTTATGTCTTCCAGTTCATTAATCTTTTTAAAAAAATGTCCAATCTACTGTTAATCCCCTCACCCATTCAGTGTATTTTTCATCTCACACATTGTAGTTTTCATCTCTAGAAGTCTAATTTTAGAAAAACATGTTCCATGTCTTTCTTAACTTTTTGAACATATTGAATACAGTTATGATAATTGCTTCAAGGTCCTTGTTTGCTTATTCTAGGATCTGTGTCAGTCCTGAGTTGGTCATTAAGTGCCATTTCTTACTAAGAAGACCAAGCCTCCTTGGAAAAATGGATAATTACAGATTTGGGACAAGAAATGTCCAAGATGATCCTGGGGCATCTTTCGGTGTCAGAAAAAAGGAAGTCATCAAAGACCTTTTGCTACTGAGTTTTCATTTTTGCCAGGCCTTTTCTCTTAAGAGATAAAACTCTCTCTTAAGAGAGAGTTCATGCTAATATTTCCAATTCAAGTTTAACATTATAAGGCCTCTGTTTAAATTCTTTGATTTTATAATCATACCTCTTTTCCTAAGCTGTTTAAATAGATATGCATAGAAGAATATGTGGAGTGAAATAGCATGATGTCTAGGATTCAATGTAAAAACTTCAGCAAGGATAAAAATACAAACAAAAAAAGATAAAATGTTGCAAAATTTTGGTAATGAATCTAGGGGATAGGTATTTGGGGGTGTTTTATATTATTCTATGTGAGTGCTTGGCATTTTTTAATTTAATTTTTTAGAGAGAGAGATAGAGATTGAGAGAGGGAGATCCTCTTGCCTAATAAGATTGTCACCCTCGTACTTTCTCACTCCCCTTTCCCCACCCAGGCTGTTGCAACATTGGCTTGTGCTTACCATTTTGGTGTTCATATCCATCTTCATTTTTTACCCTAGGGATATTTCTTACTTTCTTGGAATTCAAATAATGAATTTAAAATAATATTACAGTTTTTTAATATTTCTAGATGTTTTGTAGTAGGAAAGATTTTAGGTAATCTAATCCACACTATTTTGGGAAATGGAGGTTTTTAGCTGTGCTTTTAAAATAGATTTAATTGTTTCTTAATATACAAGAGGCAATCTATAAAGTAGCCATCTCTTTATCAAATATCGTCTTACAAATACATATTATTGGTCCCCAAAAAGTATAAATGAATGAAAGTAATCCTTATTCTCACTCTTAGAAACAACATAATTCAAAGTGTATTTCCTACCTTCCATGTGTTGCTATAATAATTTGTGTATATAGAGGCTAACATAGTAATGTTTTCAATGGGGGGAGCATTGCAAAGCTTTTTGTTTCAATTTTGCCTCCAGAGCAGTGGGTGTACAGTACTTAGCCAAGTAATGGAAAACATCATCTTAAACTGCACAGAGGCCAACAGGTTACAAAGCATTATCTCATTTAATCTTCACAGTGCCCTTACAGCACAGCAGGTATTGTCATTCTACATTCACAGATGGAGAGACTGAAGCCCAGGAGGTGAAGCAATACAGCATGACTCATGCACTAAATGCCAGTGCCAGGACTTGAGCCTCAAGGTTACACCACCCCACAGCATTTGTCCTCTGAAAGGCCAGGCTATCTTCTCACAATGACTGTCAGTGTGTTCATTTTCAAAACCTAAACTACCTAAGTCTTAAAAGATGAAAACAAAAGAAAAATTAACTGAGAAGAAAGGCACCCACAGCTTCAAAATCCAAAGAAGAAAGTAGACTCTTTTGTTTTAGATCCAAGGGAAAACAAAAACCAAAAATCAAAAAACAAAAGTGGTGAGATAGAATAATCCCTGAAGGAAAACAATTACCTTCTCCAGGTTTAGGAAGATGGTCAAATACCTGCATACCCTCCATGCTTCTAGGAAAACGTACTACACGTATTCTTCAGGCAGATGTGAACGCTCCGAAGGGGCGCCCCTCTGCAGCTGGCTGACCAGCCATCCTCTGCTCTGTTATTTTCATCCAAACATTTAGATCTGTGGCCGAGTAGATATTAGTGGCTGGGTCAAAAAGACAGTTCTGGTATGAAATATTTATGCTTAATTGGCCTCTGTGTCTGTGTAGTTTTGCCAAGCATTTTAATAGTTTTCCTTGAGTATTCTTTATTCTTTTCTGGAAAGAACGCTATTCAGGGTAGGAATGGGGGGAGTAGGGGACACAGCACAAAAGGTTGTCTCCTCTGAAGGCTTTGGGCACTCTTCCCAAAACAGATGAAGAAGGGAACACTGGAATAATGTGGGATATCTATTTTGAAGCTCACCATTGTTATTCTTTGCTTCTTAGCCTTTCTGATTTAAATTCCAGTTCAGTCTTGATTTTGTAGAATCATCAAAGTAATGAATTGGAGAAAAATTATAATTTCTAGTATACAATAGCATGAGATAGAGATAGTGTAACTTTTCATTTGCAATTTAATTTTTATTGTATTTTATTTATTTACTTATTTATTTGTAGAGACAGTCTTGTTCTGTTGCCCACGCTGGGGTGCAAGTGGCACAATCATAGCTCACTGCAGCCTTGACCTCCTGGGCTCAATCAATCCTCCTGCCTCAACCTCCTGAGTAGCCAGGACTGTAGGCTCATACTACCATGCCCAACTAAGACAGGGTCTTGCCCTGTTGCCCAAGGTGATCTCAAACTCCTGGCCTCAAACAATCCTCCTACCTTGGCCTCTCAAAGTGTTGGGATTACAGGCGTGAGCCACTGCACCTGGTCTGCAATTTAACTTTTAAATAAGGCATTTATTTGAATAATTCTTATCCAGTATTTAAAAAATATATTTTTATCATTAAATGGTAGTATATAATTTGTCATTAAAAAGTACAAAGTATTAAAAAATATAAAGGGAACAAAAATCACCCACAATTCTACTATGCTGAAAAAAGATGAAGTATATCCTTTTCCACATTTTTCTATACATTTTAATTTCTCTTAAAAATTTGAATTTTATTATATATAGTATTTCTATACCTTGTTTTTGGGAAATTATATAGCAAGTGTTTCTCTGTTACTGCCACTCTTGTAAACATAGTTTTTAACAATCTTCATGTTATTCCAAAGTATAGATGGTCACAATTTATTGGGTGATTCCATCATTATTTAATTTTTTTCATTTTGGTGTATTAACAAAATTATCATGTGCATTCTCTAGCTACATCTTCGTCTGAATCTTTGATTATGTCTTTACCATACTTTCCTAGAAGAGAAATTACTGAAACAAAGGATCAGCACAATTTTAAGGCTCTCATTAAATATTTTAATTTTTTTTTTCTAAAAACAAACTCCCAAGTTACACTCCCACAAGTTGTGGATGGGAGGGCTGGATTTCCTGAACCCTTCCCAGCATTGCTCGAGTTTCTTGGTTTAACCCTTGCCTCCTCCGCTAGAGAAGAGGAACCCCAGAGCTCTGTAGGCTCCAGGTAAGGTCTCCCCTCCCCGGCGTCCACTCCTCTCCCACAGGGTTGATGCGGGGCAGTGCTGTTTCTCCATGTGTTTCTTCCACATGTCCATGAGCAGGAGCAAGGAAGAACAGCAGAAATCTGAGTACTTCTGGAAAGACTCTCATAACTCCCCCTTCCCAGCACCCCAAACCCCTGGCCAACAATCCATCACTGCAATCTGCCTTATTGACCCACAGAACCACTCCCATCTCCCCCTTCACCACAAACTCCCAGGTCATCTCACCTCACCCAGACACATTCCCACACAAGTCAGTGACCTGGATGCACTGTCTACTCCTCCCCACTTCTGAAGACTTCCAGTCAGTCATCAGTTAAATCCCCTATATCCTCAATCTCCTACTTGGTTGCTCCTGTCAACTTCTTACTCTAATTAGAACTTGGCTCTCCCCTGATGACACCATGTTCCCTGCAGCGTTTTAACATCATAGCTCATTTTTCTCTACATACCTTGAATGACTTGATCTGGAGTGGTGGTTGTATGCTTCCTCTTCCCCATAGATGCTTCCAGACCATTCTCCCTCCACCCTCTCTAAATGCCCCTAACTTGGAAACTCCTGTTGCAGAACATGGGCTACCCCTCCTGGCTTCAATCATCTCCTTCTTCCTGTGACACCTCTCTTCATTTATTAAGGATTTCAGTGTATGGCTGACGTTCCCTGTCTCTAACACAACTCATGTCATAATTCCTGGTGACATCAATACCCACATACAGTCTTTGCGTGTTCCCTCTCTGGACTCCCAGTTCCTTGCCCTCTTCTCCAATGCTGTTGCTCGCCACCCCACCACTGACTCCACCCCACACAGCTACCTACTGGCAGGGTTCCACCCTTGGTGTTATCGTTCCCAGTAGTTGCATCTCCTCCATAATATCAACATCAAGCCTCCCGTTTTCCAGCCACCACCTCTTCTCTTTTTAACTCACTCTCCAGTACTCCAGTCATTCTTTGTCTCCAGCAGGATGATCCCCAACAATCCATTGGTTCTACCCTAAGCCCTTGCCCCAAACCTTGGAGTCACTCTTGATTCTTGCCTGCTGTGCTCTATAAATGTATTTGGCTCTCCTTTGTGTATGTAGATGAACTGACCACTTCTTAGCAGCTCCACGATTGACACCTCGTCTTTGTCATCACTTCTCTGCCTGGGTGACTACAGTGGTGGCCCCCTCCCTGCCCTCCAAGTGCCCATGCTTGCCCCTACAGTCTGTTTCCAACACAGCAGCCAGAGAGGCCATCTTGCAACGTAAGTTAGATCATGTCTCACCTCTGCCTAAAACCCTTAAGTGGATTCTCATTCAGCGCAAAAGCCAAAGTTGTTTCTGTTCATTTGATTTTGTTTTTAATTAACAGACTTTATTTCTTAAAGCAAAAGACTAAAGTTTTTGCAGTACATCCCAGGCCCTGTGGGATTATTCCTCCCCATCCATCCACTCCTCCAACCTCACCTTCTACCTGTCTACACCTTGCTCACTCCCCTGCAGCCTCATCCCATCCTGGACATTCCTTGAAGACATCAGACTTGATCCTGCTGGGGATCTTTGCTTGTTCCTCTACCTGGAGTCTTCAGCCCTCCATCTTTCACTTCCTCAGGTCTCTGCTCAAATGCCATCTTATGAGAGGTTATACTCAAAAACTCTCCATAGAAAGTAGCAACCATTACCGCCAGCCCCGCCTCCCTATCTCCCAACAGCCAGCCCCGCCTCCCTATCTCCTTTACTCTGCTTGCCTGTTTCATTTCCTGTCTTTCCTTTCTTTCTTTCCTTCTGTCTTTCCTTTTTCTCCTTCCGTCCCTCCTTCCCTTTCTCTTTTGTCTTTCTCTTTCCTTTTTTCTTTCTTCTTGTCTTTCCTTTTTTCTTTTTCTCCTTCCTTCCCTCCCTTCCTCCTTCCTTTGCTTTTTCCTTTCTTCTCTTTCTCCTTTCTTCCTTGCTCCCTCCCTCCCTCCCTTCCTCTCTCTCTTCTCTCTCTCTCTCTCACTCTATTCCATTTTCTTTCTTGCTTCTTTCCTTAACAGACTATTTTAAAAACAGTTTTAGGTTTATGGTAAAACTGAGGGGAAAGTATAGAATTCCCATATGCCCCCAAATACGCACAGCCTCCCCCACTGTCAACATCCCACACTCCAGAGTGGTATATTTGTTACAATTCATGAACTTACACTCCCCCCTCCAACCCCATAGTAATTATCACCACCTGACACACTAAATATGTATCCAATAATTTGTTTATTGTCTATTATGTTCCTCTCCAGAATGTAGGCTCCCTGAGGGGTGGGAGCATAGCTGATTTCTTTTTCTATGGAATCCCCAGGATTGCCTGATGTAATAGCCACTCAAAAATATATTTGTTGAGTATATGAAGGAAAAATGTGATAGGCAAACCAAAAACTTGGGCGTTTTGCTGTTTTAATTTGCATTTCTTTGGTGATTTTTATTTTTTGAGACGGAGTCTCGCTGTGTTGCCAGGGCTGGAATGCAGTGGCGCGATCTCGGTTCACTGCAAGCTCCGCCTCCCAGGTTCACGCCATTCTCCTGCCTCAGCCTCCAGAGTAGCTGGGACTATAGGCGCCCGCCACCGCACCCGGCTAATTTTTTTGTATTTTTTTAATACAGACGGGGTTTCACCGTGTTAGCCAGGATGATCTCGATCTCCTGACCTCGTGATCCGCCCGCCTCGGTCTCCCAAAGTGCTGGGATTCCAGGCATGAGCCACCGCGCCTGGCCACTTCTTTGGTTATTAATCATCTCAAACATCTTTTCATGTGTTTGTTGGCCATTTGTACTTTTTGGAAATTGTCCATTTGCTTTTACCTATTTTCCCCAGGAGTGTTAGTGCTTCCCTTATTAACCGTTAAGTGCTTAACCCGTTAAAGGTATTAATTTTCAGTGTCATATTTATTAAAAATATTTTGCCAGTTTGTTTTTTGACCTTAATTTTGTGTATGCTCTTTATGTATTTTACTTACATAAGTTTTAAATGTTTGGCAGTTAAGTGTGCCAGTGTTTTAATATATGCTTTATTTCCTATTATGTTTATATTTAGAATGCCCTTTCTCAACCCAATGCCAGTTAACTTTTCACTGGCATCTTCTTCTAATTCATCCACTTGATAAATATTAAGCACCTTTGGAACCAGGTTTTATTCCAAGGGCTGGGAATAAAACAGTGACCAAAACTGTTTTTAAAAAGAGCTTGCTCTCACAGAGCACATACGCTCATATTTTATTACTTAATATTTATGTTTAACTCTTACCTTCCACTAGAAGTTTTGTAATTATAAAGTGTGGCATAAGAACCTAAGTTTATGCTTTTTCCTTTTTTTAAAGTAACCTTTTATTGAAATGTAACATTTATACAGAAAAGTGCCCAAATCGTAAGCAGACATCTCATTGGATTTAATGAGCACACCCAGGTATCCACCACCCAAGGGAAGGAACGAAGGTGACCCCACCCAGCATCTATCCTGTGTCCCTATCTTGGTCATTGACTCTGTTCTAGAGGTCACAATCTCATGGCGCCAATCACCATAGATTCGTTTTGCTTGCTCTTAAACTTTACATAAATGGCAACTTGCAAAAAGTGGAAACTTTAGTTACTGGCTTCTTTTGCTGGCCTTGTGCTTGTAAGATGCATCCACAATGTTAAGATACGTTTCTTGCAATAATTTGTAGAATTTACATCTTTACAGTGTTCAACATTCCCATTCAGAATCATGACATAGATCTTCATTTAATCAAATTTGTGCATGTGTTGGAAAATTTAAAGAATGTATTTTTATAGTATTGTAACTTGGTAATTTATGGCTTGAGTTGCTATTGAGAGTAAATTTTCCAGTATATTTTAAAAATGGTTCTTGCTGATAAAATACCTGGTGATTAAAATATATGTATATAGTTGTCATTTTACATGTAAAATATTTTAATCAGCTTGTCTTTGATTACGGGTAAAGTGAGCACATTTCTATGTGTTTATTGATCATATTAATTTTTACCTTTTAATTGCGGCTACTGCTGCTTCTGCTTCTTCTTGTTGTTCTTCCTATTGTTAATTTTAACAATTCTATCCATCTATATCTATCTAAATATATATATTTAGATAGACAGACAGATAGATAGATAGATAGATAGATAGATAGATAGATAGATAGATAGATATTTTTTTTGAGAGGGAGTCTCGCTCTGTCGCCCAGGCTGGAGTGCAGTGGCGCGATATCCGCTCACTGCAAGCTCCGCCTCCCAGGTTCATGCCATTCTCCTGCCTCAGCCTCCCGAGTAGCTGGGAATACAGGCACCTGCTGCCACGCCCGGCTAATTTTTTGTATTTTCAGTAGAGATGGGGTTTCACCGTGTTAGCCAGGATGGTCTGGATCTCCTGACCTCATGATCCGCCCACCTTGGCCTCCCAAAGTGCTGAGATTACAGGCGTGAGCCACCACCGCACCCGGCAACAATTCTTTATATTTTAAGGATATTTGTGGAATATGTTGTGGAAGTATTTTCCCAGTTTATCTTTTTTCTTGTTGATATTTTTTGATGTATATTTAAAATACGTGCAGAGGCAAATCTATCATTTGTTTATTTTGTGATGCTTCTTTGCATTGATTTTTAGAACACTTTTTATCAAATGACTTATCTTCCCTTCTTTTTTTTTTTTTTGAGGTAATGTCTGTATTATATACTATATGTATTTGTATCTATTTCTGGACTTTATATTTTATTTCATTGATATGGCTAGGTATAGAATTGTACAATTTAAATTATTATAGCTCTATAAAGCATTTTGATTTTTTTCAACGTGAGCCATTTTTCCTTATTCTGCTTTTCCCAACAATTTTGGTTGTTCTCATTTTTTCATTGTATCATTTCACTGAATTCCAAAAAAAAAATAAAGAATTAGAATTGCATTAAATGTGTAAATTATCTCGGCCGGGTGCAGTGGCTCACGCCTGTAATCCCAGCACTTTGGGAGGCCGAGGCGGGCGGATCACGAGGTCAGGAAATGGCGACCATCCTGGCAAATACGGTGAAACCCCATCTCTACTAAAAATACAAAAAAAATTAGCCGGGCGTGGTGGCGGGTGCCTGTAGTCCCAGCTTCTAGGGAGGCTGAGGCAGGAGAATGGCGTGAACCTGGGAGGTGGCAGAGTTTGCAGTAGGCGGAGATCGCGCCACTGCACTCCAGCCTGGGTGACAGAGCCAGACTCCATCTCCAAAAAAAAAGAAAAAAAAAAAAATGTGTAAATTATCTCAAAAAAGTTTACATCTTCCTATTATTTGTCCTATCCAGGAAATTATACATCTTTTTATTTGTTCAAATATTCTTTTATGCCCTTCATTAAATTGTTAACTTCTCTTCAGGTGCACTTTTCTTGTTAGGTTTATTTCTATGAATTTTATATGGTTTTGCTATTTTGAATTTAAATATTATTTTAAATGTATTGCTAGTTGGTTATTCGTGGTGTATAGGAAACGTGTTTCTTATATTGCTATAATAATGATAGCTAAACTTTATAGAGTGAAACAAGGAAAGACAGTGTAACATGTGGTTAGGAGACAGGATTTTAGAGTCAGATTACCTGGATTCAAATACCAGTTCTATTACTAGGTGTATGATATTGGGCCCTGGTGTCCTCATTTGTACAATGGGGGTGATACAATACTTGTTTCATTGGATGCATATAAAGTGATTAGGTTATACTCAAGTTTCTTTAGACAGACTAATCACATAACTTACAAGTAATAATTTTTATCCTTTTTGATATTTTTACTGCTTTTCTGTATGTCTTACAACAGAAATTTCTAGGAAAATGTTTACCAATATTTGTGGTAATTAACATCCTCAACTGCTTCCTGATTTTAATGAGAACATCTTTATTATTTCATTGTTAACTATGATGGTGGGTATTTGTTAATTAATAGATCTTACTGGGAATGAATGTTGAATTTTACCAAATACCTTTTTAGTATTTATCGTGATGATTATTTTTTTTTACTGAAACCTTTCTGTGTGATAAATTGTATTATTCGTTTTCTCACATTGATCCATCCTTGCATTTCAGGAATCAAATATCCTTGGTATGGTATATTCTTCTTCTAATATATTTCTGGATTTGATTTGCTAAAACATTTTAAAGCTCTTTCTCTATACTTGTAAGTTCTATTAGTGTCAGTTGCTTCCTTTGTCCTAGGTTCATCAGGCTTGTTAACAAGATTACACGTTTATAAGTTAATTTGGAATGTATATGTTGATTTGGAAAGATTTACATATATTGCTGTGTTCTGCAATAATTTGTTTAGAATGGGAATTAATTTTTTGTTGAAGGTTTGAAAAAACCCATAAACAAACTACACACCCATCTGAGTCACCTGACTTTATTGAATGCAGTCTTTGACAACTTATTTAATATCTTCTATACTTATTGATTTATCAGGGAATCTACTTATTGAGTTAATTTATGTTTTCCTAGAAAATTCAACTTTATGCTGTCCAGAAGAGGCATACTAACTCATAAAAATTAAAAGACTGACCCAGAAAACACAGCAAAAAGAAAAAAAAATCACAAAATGATTGTCAGTCCAATTAAATTCAAGACTGGAAGAATTCATGGGTCACAGAAGGTAGTATTTTGTTGACAAAGGATATGATCTTCCATCATATATATTAAGCCCTGAATAATGTAGCCAGGTCATATATAAAGGAAAACTTGTATAAAATGTAAGGGATTGACAGGAAAAAAAAAGAAAAAGGGATGGGAAACTTTAAAACATTTAACTCATTTCTTAACAGATCAAATGGCAAAATATAAACGTGGATAAGGAGACTGAATATCTTTCTTGTGTCTTCAACAGGCAGGCTTGGCTGGCCCACTTTAGCCTAAATCTCGGGGTCCAGCAAGCATTTACATCACATAGCTTGGGTTTTACTGAGCTGGTTCCTCTGCCTGCTTCTCTGACGTGTTGACCCGTGGAGTACACGAGAACTACAACCCCCAGCATGCACTGCGGTCAGTGGCTTCCTCTGGGGCTTCCCATCCAGAATCCTTTATTCCCACCAGTCACCGCTCTACCCTCTCCCCGAAGCAATTTCCAGCCATCTATCTGGGAACTGTAATCTTTCCACGTCAGGGAGAAAGATGGTATAGAAGGTTGGATGGGTAGTATTCAGGCTCCCTCAAAAAACATGGCACACTCATACAGGGCCAGAAACCCCCCTTACTGACTGGGAGCGCCTGTGGGTCTCAGAGTCAGAGGGCCAAGAAGGAGTAGGACACAAAACCAATGCCTTCCTACCTTTTCAGGAGGTCACCTGGCTCAGTGAGTTTCAGCAGATGAGAGAGTATGCTCTTCTCTCTTTCTCTCTTTTTAAAAATCCAACTCCACCTCCTTTATTTTGAATGGAAGTCCCTCCTGATTGTGCTGTGCGCCCAGAGGAAGACAGCGACTGAACCCTACGAGATAAGTTTTCCCTCTAGTGAAGCTAATGAGGGCTTGGAAAGAGCAGTAGAAAGACATGA
>NW_012103699.1:1102896-1103808 GCF_000951045.1 Mandrillus leucophaeus
TTAACTTTTCACTGGCATCTTCTTCTAATTCATCCACTTGATAAATATTAAGCACCTTTGGAACCAGGTTTTATTCCAAGGGCTGGGAATAAAACCTGTCTCTTATACACATCTAGATAATATTTATGTTTAACTCTTACCTTCCACTAGAAGTTTTGTAATTATAAAGTGTGGCATAAGAACCTAAGTTTATGCTTTTTCCTTTTTTTAAAGTAACCTTTTATTGAAATGTAACATTTATACAGAAAAGTGCCCAAATCGTAAGCAGACATCTCATTGGATTTAATGAGCACACCCAGGTATCCACCACCCAAGGGAAGGAACGAAGGTGACCCCACCCAGCATCTATCCTGTGTCCCTATCTTGGTCATTGACTCTGTTCTAGAGGTCACAATCTCATGGCGCCAATCACCATAGATTCGTTTTGCTTGCTCTTAAACTTTACATAAATGGCAACTTGCAAAAAGTGGAAACTTTAGTTACTGGCTTCTTTTGCTGGCCTTGTGCTTGTAAGATGCATCCACAATGTTAAGATACGTTTCTTGCAATAATTTGTAGAATTTACATCTTTACAGTGTTCAACATTCCCATTCAGAATCATGACATAGATCTTCATTTAATCAAATTTGTGCATGTGTTGGAAAATTTAAAGAATGTATTTTTATAGTATTGTAACTTGGTAATTTATGGCTTGAGTTGCTATTGAGAGTAAATTTTCCAGTATATTTTAAAAATGGTTCTTGCTGATAAAATACCTGGTGATTAAAATATATGTATATAGTTGTCATTTTACATGTAAAATATTTTAATCAGCTTGTCTTTGATTACGGGTAAAGTGAGCACATTTCTATGTGTTTATTGATCATATTAATTTTTACCTTTTAATTGCGGCTACTGCTGCTTCTGCTTCTT
>NW_012103699.1:1108173-1108935 GCF_000951045.1 Mandrillus leucophaeus
GCCCAGAGGAAGACAGCGACTGAACCCTACGAGATAAGTTTTCCCTCTAGTGAAGCTAATGAGGGCTTGGAAAGAGCAGTAGAAAGACATGAAGGTTTTAAATGCCCTCCTTCTTGGTCCCATCAAACAGGCTTATCCATGCCCTTCCAGAGCAATCAGCCACTGCTGCAGCTGCCACAGCTGCTGCTACTGGTCAGATCTAGCAGCCTGCTAAAGCGGATTATGCTAAGAAACACACACGTACACATTCACACATACATGCATGCACACAGGCACACACACACATGCACACATAGAACTTTATTTCCTTCCATGATAGGGAGTTGAAGGTTGAGTTAGAAGGGAGAGAACAAAAAGGGAGAGAACATGTAAGGACAATAATACATGTGGGGTAGTCTCATCTTTACAGCCTTGAAGTTGTCCAAACTGCAGACAACAGGGGGAACACTTTCAATCCAGTTGGAAACCTTTCTCTGGTGCTCTTGTTTATAGCAAGTAGGTGTGTTATATAAGGGCCTGGCTCAACACCAGCCTCCTTTAGGAGTCGGCTTTCTGGGATCCTTTAATTAAAAGTACCAAGACACAATGTGAAGATGAAAGACTAAGCAGATATGTGGACTGCACCCAGCACTGCTGGTGTACACATCTAGATGTGTATAAGAGACAGGTGGTGTTGGGGCACAGATGTGGCGGGAGCGCTTTGGGGCAGAGAAAGAGGTGCTGTGAGTGAGGACATAAAGGAAGGGAAAAAAAAGCCTCATG
>NW_012103699.1:1108985-1122057 GCF_000951045.1 Mandrillus leucophaeus
AGTTGGAAACCTTTCTCTGGTGCTCTTGTTTATAGCAAGTAGGTGTGTTATATAAGGGCCTGGCTCAACACCAGCCTCCTTTAGGAGTCGGCTTTCTGGGATCCTTTAATTAAAAGTACCAAGACACAATGTGAAGATGAAAGACTAAGCAGATATGTGGACTGCACCCAGCACTGCTGGTGGTCTGCCCAAAACTAGTGAAGGCACGGGGGGCTCCTGTCCCTGCTTGCATGGGGGTCTGGCTCAAACACCTGCTTGGGAATTGGGGGATAGTGTCAGGTAAGCTGGAAACCCTGGAGACTGAGCCCCACCTGCCCTCAAAATGTGTCTGTATGTGGTTGCCTGTGAACATGCCTGGATGCCTAGGTGCCCCCTACCTCCGGAAACTCCCTGAGCTCAGTCCATGCTGTGCACCTGCCAAGGTGAACGTGCCCTTTGCTGTGCCCACTGTTGACAGCCTCTGGACAGATGGGCTTTTCCAGGTTCTTCCACTGCTTCCAGGGCTTCCCGTTTATGTGTTTTTGTTTCTAAGTCCAAAAGTCTCAGAGCTCCTGCAACTTGGATCATATCTGTGACCCTGAAACTCAAGGCCCTACCTGAGAGATCTTTTTAAGAGAACTGTTTATTCACTTAACACATGCTTATACCCAAGCACAGACACGACACTACCTCCTTTTCACAGACTGCCTGGTAGTAAAGAACCCATCACACCTGTATTCACAGACCACCCCACTCCCCACTCTTATGGGTGTTGTTCTTATAAACCATATTTCCCCAGGGAAGGGAGTCTGTGGATACTAATGAGTCACACTAATAGCAACGATCCAGATTTCACAGGCTCTGATCCCTGCAGCACTCCCAGTACAGGAGGGCATCCCTCTCCAAGACTTTCTGTGGACCCTGAGGGGTGTCTCACAGGTACTCACAAACAGCCCTTCCTTTGTTCTGCTCAGCTGCCTGGTCCCCACCCAGTTGATGGCTACAGTTGGCCCCCACTCCTCAGAGAACATCTAGGTCCTTCCTGATTTGGGGTAACAGACCTCTCTTCCACCCTGTGCAACTGTCACTCCGCCAAAGCAGAACTGCTCCTGGCCCCTTCTCCCAGAGCCCCTCACAAATCAGCACCTACAGTATTGCCTGCAGATCCTTTGACCCGGGGACCATGCTGAGCTACAGACCAGGTTCTAACAGACACCACACTGGCCTCCCCATATTACTGTCCTCCTCAGCTACCTGCATCTTCATCCACCTTCAGACAAAACCCCATGCAAAGTGATGCTGCCTGAAGCCACACATGAGTTTGCCCATTAAGTTTAGATCCTAGCTCGTGTCCAGATGAGGACACAGGTGACATTCTTACCTTCTGGCTAGTTACAAAATTCTTCGAAAGGGAAAATGCAAAAACAATCAGATCCTAAGTTAAATGTGGAATGGAAAGGCCCGTGTAGCATCTTCTTGCCTTGTGTTTTGGGGCAGGTCCTTCCTTAGGGCAAGCATTCAGGGACTAGCACTGTGCTATCTTAGTTCTGAAGTATATGCATGTCAATGAATCCACAATATTGGTTTGATATTCCACATAAAAATGATCAGCAAGGAGGAGTCCATTCTGTTCTTCCAGTGATCCATAGAGTGAGATCAGAAATTTATCAGCCAGATGACATAGAAGAGTCTTTGGGATAATATGTGTAATGAAAATTCAAACAAATTTATGAAAGAATTCTGTGAGTTACTTCATAGTCTGATTGACGCATACACTTGACAAGGTGAGGGAGCCCTCTCTAGACAAGGGGGGCCGCAAAGAGCTTGGCCTCTGGACTCAAGTCTTGGTCCCCCAACTGCCTTACTATCTGGGTAATCTTGGTCAATTCACTTTGCTTCTCTGAATCTGTTTTCTCACCTCAAAACTGAAAATTCTTGCTGAATTATTGTAAGAATTCAAGATTTAATAGGTGCTCAGTAAATGTTAGCTCTTGGAGCCATTAGTTAGTCTGGAAATAGTCTTTGGAGGGGACTCATATGAACCATATGCTTATCACCACCTCCATGTCTGTCTCTTTCTCTCACACACATATGTACACACACACACACACACACACACAGTTAAGGCTATGGGTCCCGACTGCCAGGGTTTGAGTCCTGGTCCCACATCCTTCTCCCTGTGTGATCCTGGCCACCTTACTGAACTTGTGGGTGTCCTTTGCCCTCATCTGTTAAATGGGGACTTTTATGGGTGGTATGAAGATCAAATAAGTGAATACATTTAAACCACTAGAACAGTGTCTAGTACATAAAAGAGTGTACATGGGTCAACTATTATTATTACTATCAATTATTCATGATTCTTCTGGGAATTAAAAACAAACAAACCTCTAACTATTGGTGAGAATCCTGAATTCTCATCTTTCCCGCTGACCTTCCTTCTGTAACCTTGAATGCATTTCTTTCTTCCATTCACACATCTTCTTTCTCTTCCAGAACAGCTGGTACAAGTGGATCTGCTCCGCACCTATAACCTAATTACCTCTCAGGCTCACACAAGGCTCTGGCCACTAAGCAAATGATCTCCCAAAGGGATTATTCTCAAGCAGCACAGAAACTGTCCCTATGCCTCAGGTGGCCCCAGAACTCCTTCGTACTAGAGACTTATCTGTTAATAAAGTTAACAAAGGAAGGTGGTCTTCCAAGAATGTTTGTTTGGGCCAATGCCTGGAAGAATGAACACTTGATCCTGAGAGACTTGGCTGAGCAGTGCTGGGTCAGCTTGACCAGAGAAGACCAGCCATCACCAACGGCAAGAGCAGCTCTGACTCAGACCCACTGTTCTCCCAGCCTGTTAGCAGCCCATGAACAATCTTTAAGTGACGCCTGGCCCTGTCACATCCCCGCTCAACAGGGCTCTTGGGGAGGATGTGTGGACCGAGAACAGTGCTCACCCACATCACCTGTAAATGTGGCCGTGACAGCCAGCTGGCATGGATGCTAAGTAACAGGTGGTGTTGGGGCACAGATGTGGCAGGAGCGCTTTGGGGCAGAGAAAGAGGTGCTGTGAGTGAGGACATAAAGGAAGGGAAAAAAAAGCCTCATGGGTTACAGCACCTCTCACCTTTGGCTTTTCCTCAGAAGACTGGTAAAAGAAAGCAGGAAGAGAAATTGGTTTCCTTGACTTCTCTAAAGCAAGCGTTCTTCAGAAAAGAGAATCGATCAGCCTGGTTAAAGTGGATAAACTATCTGATGTCCATCCAGAGAGGTGTCTATTAATGGCTGTAAAATGGAAAGATGAATCAATGGGACCGATTAATATGTATGAAGAGTTGAACTAGGCAGAGTGAAAAAGGGTTGTATACTGGATAAGAAAGAGAAAGCATTGCACACCATAGGATGCGTTTGTTTGGCTAACGTTTCTGTTTTGATCACTGGGTAATTGTATAGAGCAGGGGTGTACGGTAGAGAAATAAAATCTATATCTAGAAGTTATTGACTTTATGTACAAAAGCACTGGTTGGTGCCTATTTTTGTGGACCACTCCATCTTAAAAATAACTTTGGTTTTGTACAGCCTAGTTGTGGTGGAAAAGGAGCTCCAAAGAGTAAGCAAGTTTCCTACAAAAAGAATCCAAGCTGTTGAAACTACAATTAAGAAATGCAAAGAGTTACTAATTTTACTACTTAGAGGAAAGGAAATTTACAAGCAGGAAAGAAACTGTGGATCAGGGCAAGTTGTAACTGTAGAGGTTCAGAGATAGGAGCCCTAATTACACCAGGGCAAGAGAGGACTGTTTGGGGAAATTTCTGAAAGATGAAATAGGAAAGCTAAGGGTCAAAATGATATTGTGATGAGAATAGAGAAGACATGTTTGCACGGAGCTCAGCTGGGTAATCACGAAAAGGAGGAGGAGCGAGGGAGGAAACTGAAAATCGAAATAAAGAACAGAAGCACAGACCATGAAATATGCCAAATATAGTGTGCAGATACTCAGAAGGCATGGAAAGATAAGTTAGAAGCCAAAACTCAGTTATCACTATCGTGTGAAGGAACAATAGAACTCTTAGCAAAAACAAATGACTTAGCACGAGACCAATACGCTTGCCTTAGGTAGCCTGGTGCAGAGGGAAAAGGCTGATATCACTCCCTATCAAGGGTTTTTAGAACGTTTAAGTGAGCTCTACAAGCGGGAGACACGGTGATGATTATTGACAGTTGTTATCTTTCAAGGGGAAGAAGCAAACTGACGTTCCACATTAGAATTCATTAGCACCAAGGAACACAGATTACAGAAATACTGGGAGGACTTCTGTCTCCTGAGCACATTAAGCAGTATTTGCAAATGTGTGCAGGTAAGTGTTGACTCTCTCATCATGCTGGACCAGGAAATGGTTCTCAGCAAATCATGGCATGATTTTTTTTCAAAGTTGGGTACGTGAATATTATCATAACCAGCTAAGAGCAGGGAGACGTGGCATGGGAGACTAACAGTGCAGCTTTTAAGAGAAGACATAGAAATCAATCTAGTAACAAATATTTATTGAGCATTGGAGTGTGCTAGGCACCAAGAGAAAAGAAACCTCCACAGCTGATAAAGCCTTTCAAAATAATGTCCTCAGTTAATTTGCACGTTTCCATGAGGTAGGTGTTGTTAGCCATTTCCATTAATGAGAAAAAAAATGAGATTCAGAAAGGTTAATTAAATTGGAGATCTCCTGATTTTTAGTTTTATATCCTTCCCGTGTACTTTCCAGGCTTATATTCTGGCCCTATCACTTCTCAGCTGAGTTACTTCAACAAGTTATTTATCCTCTGTGTTCTCAGCTGTCAAAATGAAATTGCCAATGCCTACCTGGTAAGGAGTGAGAGAACATTTATAAAAATGCTCGGCTGGGTACCTGACACGAAGGAGGTTCTCAGTAAATTTGGTTTCTCGCCCTTTCTTCCTGAAGCACAGTGGCAGATGGATTCAGCCAGCCAGCCTAGGAAGCACAAGCCATGCACCCTGCTGAACCTGTGTTCTAGGGTCAGACAGGGGGAGTCCTTTTGCCTAGAGGGATGGCGTGCGAGGCCTAAGAGGACTTGGGCAGAGTCTTGAAGGAGGAGCAGGATTTGCTGTGGTGGAGAGGTGGTCAGAGGTTAAGCAGATAGGAGAACCAAGGAATCAAGGCAGGAAAAGAGAGGGGATGCTTGTGAAGGGCCAGGAGCTGCTAACTAGTTTGCTAAACAGCAGGCCAGGATTTAGAAGGAGTTGGAGAAGGGTGGAGGGAGCTGAGGGGAACTGTTATGTTAAGGGTTCCAACTTGGCCCTGTGAGTGAAGGTGAGTTAGGGAAGGTTTGTGAACTCGGAGTCTCACCTGTAAAGATTAATCTGGTGCCAGTGTATAGAATGGACCGTTAAGGAAGAGGTGGAAAAACAAGGAAAATTTATATTTTATAGATACACACAGACACAGCCCTTTTTATTATAAAACACATAATCAACTTAACCCCATTTTAAATGGCTTGGACATTAATTTTACTCTTGTAATTGATTCTAGAGGTTTTAAACTGTTGTGTTTTTGCCTTTGTGACATATTATGGCCGTATCTAAAATTCATTTGATGTTAAATCGAGAACAAAACTCTTCAATTCTATTGTTGTTCCTAAGGTAAAATATAATCTACTTTAAGTCAATTCACTGTGTCATAAACTTTCCAGGAACGGGAAACTTGATAAAAAGCAGGGACTCAATGCATATGACAATAATTAAATCTATATTCAACAAGTATAAAAGAATGGTTGTAGAGGTAAGCAATTTGGAAGAAAAAAAGCCACTTGACTGAAATATGACAGAAAATCATACGAAGTCTGATACCCCATGACCGTTTTTGAGATATGAGGTTATGCCACGTATTTGAGAATAAACAAAATCCAGTTAAATGTCTATATTATTAAATGAATTGTATTTTCAGAAAGCATTAGATAAAGTCTATGTTTTAGACCCTGGAATCCATTTTTCTCATGAACACAATATCGTAAATAGATGAGAATTGAGTTCCCAGTCTATAAAACCCTTATTAAATCATCATGTAGCTGAAATATTCTATATTGGCAATCAATAGAGTTGAGTAATCTTTTCATAGTCACAGTAATAAAAAACAAAAAATATTGAAGAAGTGATTTTTCAAAAAATAGAGGTATAGCACATTTAATTGCGGATTGAGAGGTTGATAAATAATTTTGTGGTGATTCTGAAGAGACTATCTGGGCACTTTCAAAAGCTTTAGAGTTCATAAACTGTTCTTATTATATCTAATTTAATATTTAAAATTATGACCATTCATTCATTCATCAAACGTAACTTAGATATCTACAATGGGTATTGTGCTAGTGGCTGGAGATTTCAATGTAATGAAACAGTTCCTAACTTAAAGAAAAGCAGCACATGAAATTTTACTAATGCATTTACTTAACAGATACTGAATGTTTGCTACCATGAGTCTATTATTCCTATGCATATCAACTCCCATGAGGCATGCGTAGCTCACCAATGGAATACAGAGAAATATTCCTGAGATAATACCAAAAATAGTCCATTTGTGCTACTAAAACAAAATAGCTGAGACTGAGTAGCTTATAAAGAACAGAAAGCTATTTTCTCACAGTTCTGGAGGCTGGGAAGTTCAAGATCAAAGCACCAACAGGTTTGGTTGTCTGGCAAGGGCTTCTCTCTGTTTTCCAAGATGGTGCCTTGTTGCTGTGTCCTCCAGAGGGAAGGAATGCTGTGTCTTCATATGGCAGAAGGCTGAAAGGCAAGTGAGGTAACACTGTGTGAAGCTTATTTTATAAGGGCCTTAATCCCATTCAAGAGGGAGGAGCCTGCATGTCCTAATCACCTCTTAAAGCCCTCATCTTTCAATACTGTCACATTGGCAACACCTGAATTTTGGAAGGGATACATTTAAACCATAGGAATACCTGTATATTACCCCAAGATCAATACTGGGTGACAAGTTTGCAGTCATTCACAGACATGAGCAAAGCAAAAAATTTGAGTCACCTAACCTGTGGGTTGCTAGCTGAGGTCAAACAAAGTGACATGCTGTCTTCTTGTTTCAGCTCTCATACTATAAACAAGTGACCTTTTAGTGGTCTATTTAGTGCCATCTTATTTTACATTTTCTTGGCTCTTTGTTGGTGATTTTGTTGCTTAAAATGTCCGCTTTTCCTGCCCCCACTGCAGACTAGTGCTGAAGTGCCGTCTAGTGTTCATAAGCAAAGGAAGACCAGAAAGCGCCTTATGTAGAAAGTATGCGTGTTAAATAAGCTTTGTTCAGGCATGAGTTATTGTGCTGTTAGCCATGAATTCAATGTTGAGTCCACAATACATATTAAATAAGGTGTCTTTATACAGAAATGCACATAAAACAAAGTTATGTATTGATGGGTGATCAGAGGCTCATAGGAACCTAACCCTGTGTTTCCCCTAGGAGCAATGCTTCAGTATTCTGGAATTCAGGGTTTGAAGAGACTTTATAGAACACAGCTATTGTGAACAATGAAAATCAGCTTTGTTTTTACGTATTTCCCTAGTTGCTATGTGGAAAATGAACTGCAGTGGTGCAAAGGAGGTGGCAGAGAGGTCAATTAGAATGTGCTTGCAGGAGCCCAGTCCAGGAGCTTGCACTCAAGGGGTAGTTATGGTGATGGAAAGAGGAGAAGAGGGAGTAGAATGGTTTTTAGTTGGAAAGGACAGAGTTCCTGTCTGCCTAACCAAAGCAGGCTCTCAGTCATTCTTGCATTGCTGTATTTAAAATTTCTGAATAGCTTTTCACTACCTGATATAGTCCTTATTTATTTATTTATTTTTATTTCTGTTTTCCTCTGCTGGGATGGAAGCCATGTGAGACCACGTGCCTTACCTGTTTTCTTCATTCCCATAGCTCCAGTGCCTAAAGCCTAGGCTGGCCTAAAGAAGCCCTCAATAAACATCTACTAAATGCATGGGCTTTCCAAAGGGATGGAGCAGAGGTTGAGGGAGAAGAGTAATTAACAGTGCTAGGAATGTGAGGAATAGGAGATAGAGTAAATTAAGATCCTTTTGGTTAACTTCTAGAATATTCCAATCTCACAGAGAATTTTCCTGTAAGAAAGTACAGACTAGAGGGGTTCATATACGGAGAATTTAAATCTCCCCATGATAACTCAAGAATGCTTCTAAATTTCTGCATAGAAATGGCCATTGATTCATTCACGTCTCATGTTAAGACCTTGCCATACAAGAAGAAATTACATGGATGGTATCTTAGTTGGCTTGGGCTGCCATAACAAAATGCCACAAATTGGGTGGAATAAACAGCAGAAATTTATTTTCTCACAGTTCTTGAGGCTAGAAGTCCAAGATCAAGGTGTTGGCAGGTTTGGTTTTTCCCAAGGCCTCTCTTCTTGGCTTGCAGATGGCATCTTCTCACTGTGTGCTCACACGGTCATTGTGTGCGTGGAAAGAGAGTAAGCTCTGGTGTCTCTTCCTCTTCTTAGAAGGATACCAGTCACATTGAACTAGAGCCAATCCATATGACCTTACTTAACCGTCATGACTGCTTTACATGCCCTATTTCCACATGCAGTCACATTCTGAGGTGTACTGGGGTCAGGACTTTAACAAATAAATCTGAGGGGCACACAGCTCAGTCTATAACAGACAGCCTTAAGAAGAGCCAGGGCTGTTGCTAGGTTGTTTACCCAGATGGAGACGCAACAGTGAAGCAAGAGCCATTTGCAAATGGTACTCCCAGACCAGCCTCGGCCAAGCCCAAGGGCAGGTTTGAGGCCATCCAGGAGCCACAGTCCCAACACCAGGCTCCTACAAAGTCTAAATAAGCGTCCTCTGAATGCTGTTGCTTACTTGGAGATATTTTTAAGTGTCCCCAGTCTTTGAAAAGGGAACTAAATGTTCCCCCTGCCTCAGCTCCCTGCTGCCTAAGAAGCATGTGATGGAAAAACCAGGCTGGGCTAGGGACAGAGTGGGAGCGAGTGAGCTCTCAGGTCCTCACGTTGATTTATGTTGTGGTTAGTGGTTGTAGTGATTGGGCTTCTCAGTGGTGATTGGTATGATCTGGAGGTTGGCATTGTTAAGGAGAGGTTTCGGTGATGAGTACAGAAAATAGAAAATTACTGTAAATAAGGTGGTATTTAGCTGTTTTTAATTTTATACAGCTCATTATACCATGGTCAAATGAAAACCTTGACATTTGGGGCAGGAAGCATGTGGCTAGTGGGGGTGAGTGGACTCCAGTCCTGGCTGCTGCAGAGTGAAAGTCTTTCAAGAACCTCACGGAAGCAAGCCACACAAAAGGGAGCTTTAGAAATCAACACTGGTGATTTCGTCTTCCAGACAGAGTTCTTACTCTACAGATTCTTTACTCTGCTTGTCAATACAGAGATAGGAATGGGGGCACTGGGGGATGACAGGGTGGACTGCCCCAACACACTGGGCACAGGCAATGATATTCTCATTAGATCAGGCCAGTGGAACACACTGTCCTCACTCTGAGGCCTTCGGTCATGGAGGTCAGATGAACACAAAGGCTCAACATCACTAAGGCCAGGCTGCGCTGTTAAGGCAAAGGCCTAACTGTTCTCTAGACAGCTCAGGAAAAAGCAAAACGTTTTCCTGGGTTACTCCTTGCCTGGCTAGATAAAGCAGTCACCCAAAGACTGAACTGCAAGAAACTGTGAGTCTTTGGTACATCATCTACATTCAGGTCAAAAGAACCTTGAACATAATGTTTGTCTCCGCAGTAAAATCCCACTGTGATTCTATCTTCTCTTTGAAAACTATGAAGTTGAACGAATATAACATAGCAAGATCATAGTATGGCACAGTGGTTAAAAAAATGGACTTTGGGAGCAGGTGACTCCCCAAACACACTGCGTTCAAATCCAGCCTCTGACACTGACTGGTTGTGTGACTGTGGACATCTGAGGTATCCCTTCTGTGCATAATGATGGTATCTTCCTCCTGGAAGTGTGGTGAAAAATACACATACAAGGGCTGGGGACAGTGGCAGGCATATAGGACAAAGGAAACTTGTTATCATGAGTACTGAACAAACGCTCCTTTGGAAATTTCACTGGGTTAAAGGAGAGAGAAAGAGAGCCAAGGAGAGAGAGAAACAGACAGAGAGAAAGACACAGAGAAAAAGAGAAAGTATGTGTGTGTGAGAGAGAGAGAGAGACATAGAGAGACACAGGGTTGTAGGGGAGAGAGAGGGAGGCTGTGTGTACCTATTAGGTAGGAAGCAAAGGAAGAACAAACTGGTTCTTATGAAGCCTCACTGGAAACACTCTATAACAGTGGTCCCCACCTTTCTGGCACCAGGGACTGGTTTTGTGGAAAACAAATTTTCCACGTTTGGAGGGTGGAATGGTTTTGGCATGATTCAAGTGCATTACATTTATTGTGCACTTTGTTTCTATTATTATATTATAATATATAAGGAAATAATTATACAACTCACCACAGTCTAGAATCAGTGGGAGTCCTCAGCTTGTTTTCCTGCAACTAGATGGTCCCATCTCAGGGGTGATGGGAGACAGTGACGGATCATCAGGCATTAGATTCTCATAAAGAGCAACCTAGATCCCTCCCATGCACAGTTCACAATAGAGTTCAAGCTCCTATGAGAATCTAATGTTGCAGCAGTTGTGACAGGAGGCAGAGCTCAGGCAGTAATGGGAGTGATGGGGAGCGGCTATAAATACAGATGAAGCTTCACTTGCTTGCCTGCCATTCACCTCCTGCTATGTGGCTCTGTTCCTAACAGCCAATGGACCGATAGGTATTTTAGAGCAGGGTTGGGAACTCCTACTCTTTAATATTATTTTATTTTATTTTTTGAGACGGAGTCTCGCTATGTTGCCAGTCTGGAGTGCAGTGGCATGATCTCGGCTCACTGCAACCTCCACCTCCTGGGTTCAAGGGATTCTCCTGCCTCAGCCTCCCAAGTAGCTGGGATTACAGGCACACGCCACCACGCCCAGCTAATTTTTGTATTTTTAGTAGAGACAGGGTTTCACCATGTTGGCCAAGATGGTCTCGATCTCCTGACCTCGTGATCCGCCCTCCTCGGCCTCCCAAAGTGCTGGGATTACAGGTGTGAGTCATCGTGCCTGGCCCTGCTCTTTAATATGCAAACTCCTCCCAAATGTGGGCCAGTGGCTTAGTTGATACACCATACATTTTTTGCCCCTCTCTAAATGGAATGTGTTATAGTCTCCTCTTTCTGAGCCTCTGTAGCCTTGAAAAATCCAGGAAACATCTTCATCTGCCTGGGCCAAGTCTCACCTTCCTCTCCTCTTCATCTTGACAAGTGTCCCTGGCTTGGAGTCATCAGCCACCAGTTCCCTGCCCCTTGGAGTGAGGCCTCCATCACCGGAAATCCTTCCTCTGCCCAGCAGATGCCTTGAAACCTCTGAGAGTTTAGGCCTTAGAGATATTCTCTGGTGTATGTCTTACAAAGAAACTTGCTGATTTGAAAGAAAATGTCTATTCATGACCCTGGAAATGAAGGAAGGCAGTAAGAAGAGAACTAGGAAGATAAGAAACAAGGAAAGAGGCTGGGCACAGTGGCTCACGCCTGTAATCCCAGCACTTTGGGAGGCTGAGGTGGGCAGATCACCTGAGGTCAGGAGTTCAAGCCTGGCCAACATGGTGAAACCTCGTCTCTACTAAAAATACAAAAATTGGCTGGGCGTGGTGGTGGGCGCCTCTAATCCCAGCTACACGGGAGTCTGAGGCAGGAGAATCGTTTGGGAGGCGGAGGTTGCAGTAAGCTGAGATTTCACCACTGTACTCCAGCCTAAGCAAAAAGGGCAAAACTGTCTCCAAAAAAAAAAAAAAAAGAAGAAGGAAGGAAAGAAAGAAGGTCAGGCGTGAGTGAATGAGTGAGTGAGCGAGCGAGGTCAGCTGAGGTGAGTGAGGTGAGTGAGGTGAAGTGAGTGAGGTAAGTGGAGTGAGATGAGTGAGTGAGGTGAGGTGAGTGAGTGAGGTGAGTGAGGTGAGGTGAGGTGAGTGAGGTGAGTGAGGTAGGTGAGTGAGGTGAGTGAGGTAAGGTGAGTGAGTGAGGTGAGATGAGTGAGGTGAGGTGAGTGAGGTGGGTGAGTGAGTGGAGTGAGGTGAGTGAGTAATTGAGGTGAGGTGAGTGAGGTGAGTGAGTGATTGAGGTGAGTGAGGTGAGTGAGGTGAGTGGGTGAGGTGAGTGAGTGAGGTGAGTGAGGTGAGTGAGGTGAGGTAAGGTGAGTGAGGTGAGTGAGTCAGGTGAGGTGAGTGAGGTGAATGGGGTGAGTGAGGTGAGTGAGGTGAGTGAGGTGAGTGGAGTGAGGTGAGTGAGGTGAATGAGGTGAGTGAGGTGAGTAAGTGAGGTGAGTGAGGTGAGGTGAGTGAGGTGGATGAGTGAGATGAGTAAGGTGAGTGAGGTGAATGAGGTGAGGTGAGTGAGTGAGGTGAGTGAGGTGAGTGAAGTAGGTGAGTGGGTGAGGTGAGTGAGTGAGGTGAGTGAGATGAGTGGGTGAGGTGAGTGAGTGAGGTGAGTGAGGTGGGTGAGGTGAGTGAGGTGAGGTGAGTGAGTGAGGTGAGTGAGATGAGTAGGTGAGGTGAGGGGGGTGAGGTGAGTGAGTGAGGTGAGGTGAGTGAGGTGAGTGAGGTGAGGTGAGTAAGTGAGGTGAGTGAGGTGAGGTGAGTGAGGGAGGTGAGGTGAGGGAGGTGAGGTGAGTGAGTGAGGTGAGTGAGGTGAGTGTGGTGAGGTGAGTGAGGTGAGTGAGTGAGGTGAGTGAGGTAAGTGAGGTGAGTGAGGTTTGAGTGAGTGAGGTGAGGTGAGTGAGGTGAGTGAGGTAAGTAAGTGAGGTGAGTGAGTGATTGAGGTGAGGTAAGTGAGATGAGTGAGGTGAGGTGAGTGAGGTGAGTGAGTGAGGTGAGGTGAGTGGGTGAGTGGGTGAGGTGAGTGAGGTGAGGTGAGTGAGTGAGGTAAGAGGTGAGTGAGGTAGGTGAGTGAGGGAGGTGAGTGAGGTGAGTGAGGTGAGGTGAGGGAGGTGAGGTGAGGGAGGTGAG
>NW_012103699.1:1125083-1125616 GCF_000951045.1 Mandrillus leucophaeus
GGTGAGTGAGTGAGGTGAGTGAGTGATTGAGGTGAGGTGAGTGAGGTGAGTGAGAAGAGTGAGGTGAGTGATTGAGGTCAGTTAGGTGGGTGAGTGAGGTGAGTGAGATGAGTGAGGGAGGTGAGGTGAGCGAGGTGAGCGGAGTGAGGTGAGTGAGGGAGGTGAGGTGAGGTGAGGGAGGTGAGGTGAGTGAGTGAGGTGAGTGAGGTGAGTGAGTGTGGTGAGGTGAGTGAGTGAGGTGAGTGAGTGAGGTGAGTGAGGTAAGTGAGGTGAGTGAGGTGAGTGAGTGAGGTGAGTGAGGTGAGGTGAGTGAGTGAGGTGAGTGAGTGATTGAGGTGAGGTGAGTGAGGTGAGTGAGATGAGTGAGGTGAGTGAGTGATTGAGGTGAGTTAGGTGGGTGAGGTGAGTGAGGTGAGTGAGGGAGGTGAAGTGAGGGAGGTGAGGTGAGTGAGTGAGGTGAGTGAGGTGAGTGAGTGTGGTGAGGTGAGTCAGTGAGGTGAGTGAGGTGAGTGAGGTGAGTGAGTGAGGTGAGT
>NW_012103699.1:1127316-1129564 GCF_000951045.1 Mandrillus leucophaeus
TGAGTGAGGTGAGGTGAGTGAGGTGAGATGAGTGAGGTGAGGTGAGTGAGGTGATTGAGTGACGTGAGTGGGTGAGGTGAGTGAGGTGAGTGAGGTGAGTGAGTGAGGTGAGTGAGTGAGGTGAGTGAGGTGAGGTGAGTGAGGTGAGGTGAGTGAGGTGGCTGAGTGAGGTGAGTGGGTGAGGTGAGTGAGGTGAGGTGAGTGAGTGAGGTGAGTGAGGTGAGTGAGGTGAGGTGAGTGGGTGAGGTGAGTGAGGTGAGGTGAGTGGGTGAGGTGAGTCAGGTGAGGTGAGTGAATGAAGTGAGTGAGGTGACTGAGGTGAATGAAGTGAGTGAGGTGAGTGAGGTAGGTGAGTGAGGTGAGGTGAGTGAGTGAGGTGAGTGAGGTGAGTGAGTGATCGAGATGAGGTGAGTGAGGTGAGGTGAGTGAGTGAGGTGAATGAGGTGAGTGAGTGAGGTGAGTGAGTGATTAAGATGAGGTGAGTGAGGTGAGTGAGTGAGGTGAGTGGGTGAGGTGAGTGAGTGAGGTGAGTGGGTGAGGTGAGTGAGGTGAGGTGAGTGAGTGAGGTGAGTGAGGTGAGTGAGGTAGGTGAGTGAGGTGAGTGAGTGAGGTGAGGTGAGTGAGGGAGGTGAGGTGAGGGAGGTGAGGTGAGTGAGGTGAGTAAGTGAGGTGAGTGGGGGAGGTGAGTGAGGTGAGGGGAGTGAGTGAGGTGAGTGAGGTGAGGTGAGTGAGTGAGGTGAGTGGGTGAGGTGGGTGAGGTGAATGAGGTGAGTGAGGTGAGATGAGTGAGGTGAGGTGAGTGAGGTGGGTGAGTGAGGTGAGGTGAGTGAGTGGAGCGAGGTGAGTGAGGTGAGTGAGGTGAATGAGTGAGGTGAGTGAGGTGAGTGGGTGAGGTGGGTGAGGTGAATGAGGTGAGTGAGGTGAGATGAGTGAGGTGAGGTGAGTGAGGTGGGTGAGTGAGGTGAGGTGAGTGAGTGGAGCGAGGTGAGTGAGGTGAGTGAGGTGAATGAGTGAGGTGAGGTGAGTGAGGTGGGTGAGTGAGGTGAGTGAGGTGAATGAGGTGAGGTGAGTGAGGGAGGTGAGTGAGGTAGGTGGGTGAGGTGAGTGAGTGAGGTGAATGAGGTGAGTGAGGTGAGTGAGGTAGGTGAGTGAGGTCAGGTGAGTGAGGTGAATGAGGTGAATGAGGTGAGTGATTGAGATGAGGTGAGTGAGGTGAGTGAGTGAGGTGAGTGAGTGAGGTGAGTGGGTGAGGTGAATGAGGTGAGGTGAGGTGAGTGAGGTGAGATGAGTGAGGTGAGGTGAGTGAGGTGGGTGAGTGAGGTGAGGTGAGTGGAGTGAGGTGAGTGAGGTGAGTGATTGAGGTGAGGTGAGGTGAGTGAGTGATTGAGGTGAGTGAGGTGAGTGGGTAAGGTGAGTGAGGTGAGGTGAGTGAGTGAGGTGAGTGAGGTGAGGTGAGGTGAGTGAGGTGGGTGAGTGAGGTGAGTGAGGTGAATGAGGTGAGGTGAGTGAGGTGAGTGAGGTAGGTGTGTGAGGTGAGTGAGTGAGGTGAGTGAGGTGAGTGAGTGAGGTGAGTGAGTGAGGTGAGTGAGTGATTGAGATGAGGTGAGTGAGGCGAGGTGAGTGATTGAGATGAGGTGAGTGAGTGATTGAGGTGAGGTGAGTGAGTGACTGAGGTGAGGTGAGTGAGGTGAGTGAGTGAGGTGAGTGGGTGAGGTGAGGTGAGATGAGTGAGGTGAGGTGAGTGAGTGGAGTGAGGTGAGTGAGTGATTGAGGTGAGGTGAGTGAGGTGAATGAGGTGAGGTGAGTGAGGTGAATGAGGTGAATGAGGTGAGGTGAGTGAGGTAGGTGAGTGAGGTGAGGTGAGTGAGTGAGGTGAATGAGGTGAATGAGTGAGGTGAGTGATTGAGATGAGGTGAGTGAGGAGGTGAGTGAGTGGAGTGAGGTGAGTGGAGTGAGGTGAGTGAGTGAGTGAGGTGAGGTGAGTGAGTGAGGTGAGTGGGTGAGGTGAGTGAGGTGAGGTGAGTGAGGTGAGATGAATGAGGTGAGGTGAGTGAGGTGGGTGAGTGAGGTGAGTGAGTGGAGTGAGGTGAGTGAGTGATTGAGGTGAGTGGAGTGAGGTGAGTGAGGTGAGTGAGTGAGGTAAGTGAGGTGAGTGGGTAAGGTGAGTGAGGTGAGGTGAGTGAGGTGGGTGAGTGAGGTGAGTGAGGTGGGTGAGTGAGGTGAGTGAGGCGAGGTGATTGAGTGAGGT